>NC_052679.1:14907324-15057387 GCF_016802725.1 Solenopsis invicta
AAGAGGAAGTAATCGACCAACGTCAAATCCAGTCAATGAACTGGATGTTGCTATATTGAGATTTGTTTCTATGCTGAAGAGCTTGAAACAAGTCTTTTGTGCGATAAAACGCGGGAATAAACCTCTTTCTTTTCTTTACTTATATTTTTCTTTAGAATTTATATCAAACGATTTCTTTATCAATGTTTTATATTTTTTACGATTATTGGAGTCATAATTTGTCAATTTTACACGACGTATGTATTGGTCCTTTTTTATTCTGTGCAGCTGATAAAATAGCATCCATTTAAAGGAATATTCTAGTCTAGAAAGCAAAAAAGTTTGTCTATTTTTGGGAATTTTTTTTTTTAATTACTGCACACATTTTCTACGCTTCTATCACATCTACTTGCACAAATTTAATAAATATTTATAAATTTTTGTATGTTTATTAGTTTTTATATAAATTTAGAAACAAGCACATTTTTCAACATAGCTGGCGTGATCTCTTAGAAATTACTAAAGCTATCGGTTTCAATTTAATAGCGTATAATGTAAAATATGTGTTTATTTATTGCTCAAACTAGGATTATTATGAAATCTATAAAATTATTTTTTCGTGCATATTAAATTCAATCAATTTTATTAAAAATAATCAATACTTGCTTTTAAAGCCGCACTATTTTAATAATTTGTAATATTCATTAATCCTTCGAGCGATAAACGAGCATGTATATTTTACATATACGCAAAAGTTGAAGTCGATAGCTTCCATAGTTTTTGAGAAAACAGCCCACTCGCAAACTATTTGTTTTTAAATTTACGTAATGTAAAAACTAATAAACATTTATCGTGCCAAAATTTGTAGATATTTACTAACGTACAAGTAAATATGAAAGGCAAAAAAATGTATGCAGTTTAAAAAAAAAATACTAAAAATGAGCTACTTTTTCGAGCTCTAAACTAGAATACCCCTTTAATGTATCGTCGTTATTGAGGGAGAGAAAGAGAGATTTTCGATCCTTAAAAAAAAAAACTTGTATACCATTTGAATATCGTATTTCGAAACAAATGTACTTCTCATAAGTTTCTTTTATTTAATTTTATATAAAAGCTGATCGCAATTAACAAAGCTTGAGACGGAAACCTATGTCTTCACTTATTTTGACGATTTCATTGCCATGGAACCATTCAAAAAATTCGCTTTTGAAAAAAAGTCAACGTTACAAAAAGAAGAATCGATTAGATCTAGTATTCGAAAAACATTTTAAAATTTCATACGACTACATTACCACCGCTTATATTATCCCGACCCAATATTAACTTGTCATTTGCATTCAATACAAATTAATTAATCAAACATAAACATATAGTTTAATTGATGTTGCCTAAAAAGGAATAGAAAGATCAAAACTAGTTCCACTTAAATTCGAAAATATATATACAAATACGTAATGCGGATATAGAAGAATTTACTTTACTGCTATACAAAAATCCTGTCTTAGATGATTACGAAGATTTTATCTTAACGATTACAATTTTGCTACCATTAGAAATTGCAGCAACCATTTTTTTATTATATAATCCAAAAAATATTGGTTAATAAGATGGGCTTCAAAATTACTCAAATAAGATTACAGAGTCGACAATAAAAAATTTAGCTGTCTTGAATTTATTAGGATTAGGCAAATTGCTAGTTGTATTCCAAACATCTACCGAATGATAGTGATTGCTTACAGTATTAAACCCCAAATTTGTGTAGAATGGAAAAGATATGTAGAACAAAATATCACTTTGCTGCTAAAAGAAGCGATTAATTTACTATTCTTTTAACAAATAAAGCTTTTCTTTCATTTATCACAAATTTTAGAAAAACTCATTGTTATATATTTAAAAAAAAGAATTTTTCTTTCAAAAAATAATAAAAGTTAGAATAATAAGCAAATCAAATTTTTTATTTAATATTCTTAATTAAAGTACTAAATTACTCGGATTCAGAATATATTTTGAATAAATATGATATTTATGATAAACTTATGATAGATTTGAGAAATAAGTAATATTTAATTCAAGTAATTTAATATTTACTTTTGTGAATTTTTCTGTACGTACATAGAAGCTTATTTTTAAGTTAAATTTAAAATATTACTTGTCAAATTAAATATTACTTGTTTCAAGTAAATGATGAGTTTATTTTAAGACAATCATCAAAAAAATATTCTTCGTAACGTTAAAATAACATTACTTACAAAACTAAAATTGAGTAATCACTTTTCTTAGACCAGAAATAATATTTTTCTGCGGGTTTAACAATACACACATGCAATATCTTTCACGTTTCCGATTATCGATAATTCGGAGATTGAAAGAAAATTCTTTCAATTCCAAAAAAAAAAAATGATCAAGAAACAAAATCATTTAGTTGTTCTGTACAGTTTCGAATAATATGTAAAGAAACATCAATTTTTTTAGATTACTTATATTTTTTATCAATATATATATAATAAACGTAGTCATATAAGAGCAGTAAAACAAGACTATATCAGTGTTCAGATAGCGTATTATCAGTTACGTTGCTTTATCTACATCATTCATTCACGTAAAACAAGGATAAATTCAGGCAATAACGCTGATAGTGCGCTTCCTGAACGTAGCCTACAATAGTGTTTTAGTACTTTTTTTCTTTTTTTTTTAGTAGATTTATATATTGAAATTGTCGTTCTTTTGGGTTCTAGAATAAAAACACTTATTTCATTGCTCCTTTCGATAAATTGCGGCGTACATACCGCTAGTAAATATGAATAATTTACATTCTACATTATCTTAATTATGTCGCATTACATACATATTAATTATCTCTACTCATAAACAAAACGCATTCGACAGTCGATATTTATATTAAATATAACATTAAGCTGATCGCTTTGATAAACTAAAATATATATTAGTAAGAATATAAGTATATAAGGTGAGAAATATATTAGAGCCACGTAAATTTTACGATTAGCGTTCTACTTTGTAAAAGTAAATATTACACTTAATAATATAGCACTTTATAAAATTTAAATTAATTAAGATGCTCACATCTCTCACGTGCAAAAAATCTTAATAAATTTCAATCTATTAGTTCGATTGTATCTACCAGGTACTTTGTAATAAACAGGGCGCAGGTGATATCATTATTTATGCCTGAAAGGTAACCAATAAAACCAGACCGGTACAATCACATCATTTACATCCCGGTCGAGCACCACCGCTACTTCCAATCGACGTGCCTCATTAAATACCAAAAAGTTAAATCTTGTTTAAAACACTCTATTGTACTCGTTACTCAACAATCTCGGATTTTGTCTCGGGCATAAATAACGTTAACGTTCAAGTCCCGGTAATAAGATTACATCATCCACTTTATAATGATATACGTGATGTGGCTTTACAGGAAAAATGCTTCGCTGAATTTTATTTGGCATACTTTGCGATTGGGATAGTTACTGCATGGTACCAACAATCAATGAGGAATGTCAGTGTGGCACATATTACGTATGTTTCTACATTGTGCGCGTTTTAAGTGTCAGTAACTATTCCTCGAACATTTAGAGATACAAGTCATTTGTTAAATAAGAATCTATTGGTCCGAAGAACGTTGATAAAACATGTACGGATGAAAATGAACGCTCCTTATTCCTCCCCTGTTCCTGAGCACAATATTCCTCCCCTGTTCTCGAGCGGAACGGCACAGTCTCGTCTATGGAATATTACAGTGTATTTTTAATCGTTATAACAATTTTTACTTAAAATATATTACAATATTAAACCGATAAAATTCAAATAGGTATACAAAGTAAAAAACCGATCTCAAAACAATATCGATACACCCTTTATTCCGTAGAATAAGAGCGGTCCAAAGTGAGCATAATGTATCCAAGCCCGCTTTACTCTGTAAAAGAAAAGTATGTAAAATTACATGAACAAATAAAAATAAACATGTAAAATTATATATTATGTAATTACACATTTTTACAAATCGTGTATAAATTTTACACTTACTGTTCACGATTTTACATACTTCTTTTACAGTGTGTTGTCGTCTTTTTTCTAACTCATTACGTGTATTTTATACTTAACAGTGTCGAGACATTATCGAAATGTGAAAAAGGTTCTTAGCTTTTTTTAATCATTTCACTTATATTTCAAATAATTTTTGCAATTAATAAGAGAAGATCTCAATATGTAAATCCACTTGTATCACATGTTTGCAAATAAATTCTACCAGAAAACTCGTTTACAAGTTGTAATTTTAATGTAATAAATATCGTATTGTTCCTAAATAATAAAGCTAGAAGATAAAAACGATCAAAAAAGACAGTTTTTTTATGTATTTAAGAAACAAAGCATTAAAACACTTTTTTCTTGTGTTTTCTGATAATGAAACTTCAGTCTTTTACACATTGCTATTTATCATGGAAAAAAGTTTCCTATTTTCTTATTTTCCAAGATATATTTAACAAAAAAATATGGCAATTTTTATTAACTTGGGTTAGTATTCATAGTTCTTGTTTCAAGACAATGTTAAATAATGTCTTAATACGATTCTGTGATCGATTTAACACATCTTAAGACACTAACACATCTCAAGACGATTTTAAATATAAGATCGACTATTGAATACCAGCTTTTATTCTCAAGATATCAAAAATTTTATTTTCCAAATATAAAAAAAAAGTAAACACTATATTTATTTTTTTTTGTCTTCTAAGTATTTAAAATTTGTTCATAATTTGAAGATAATAGAACTTTCATAATATTTTAACTGATTAACTTTAAAAATCGAATATCCAATCAGATGCATTTATCACAAAAAAAATTTGTTTTCTTATATAGAAATCCATATCTGGATTTAGATAAAGCCATCTACCCATACAGCAATAGAAATCTGCGAGATATACTAAAATCATCCTGGATATCTCAAATGTATTGTGATGTTCTTAAGATCTTCCTAGTTTTCATTATAACAAGTATATCTCTGAGGTGCTCTAATATTGAATATTCAGAAAATCTCAATAAAAAATATGTAAAAATTATAAAGATAATCTGTATAACACACAGAGTCTAAGAATACTTTAGGCGCTATAGTTAAAAATATATATACACGGCTAGAATATATATACATATGGCAGTGATTACATTGTATTATATTTAAAAAGTATGCTCTAGACCTACTAGATATATCTTCCTCTTTCTTTTTTCTCCCTCTCACTTGCTTTCAATATAATGCTATAATTTCCCAGCAAGATATGTTGAAAAAAATCCCGCAGATCTTTTTTTCTTACTGTGTGGGTAGTTACAGGCTCGACATGCTAACCCCTTTACATAATTATTTTGGAGTTTATTAAGTGTGCGAACGATCCAATAGCAGATCTTCATAAAATGTTCGAAACATGTAATCCACGAATTCTTAGCTAAATGGAAGCAGTGTCGCATTACATTCTTGCATGACGTTTGCAAGTTATTGCAAGGATTGATAAAGCTTGAGATACACCGCTCTTTTCATTTACATTATCTAAAACAAAGAGATCTACATGCACGAAATGTAATATCATGATATAATTTGGCAGACAGATAATTATAATTTTACCATATTTGTCATATATTTAATTTTTCTTATTCACCTTGCAATTACTTGTAATATTTTGCCCATATCATTTTTTTTACTTCATATTTTCTAAACATTTAGATAATTTTTTTAACTTCAAAAACTTTTTTAACGTTAATGAATCTGTTTCCAATGCACAAAAAGGCACTGGGAAAGATAAAATGTAGTAAACAGTTCACATATTTTTATTAGGATAATGAACGTTGTGTAATTAACGATCACTTGTATAGCATTATATAGAGGAGAAAATAATTGTTTAAATAGTAAAACATAAAATCAGAGATATACGCTTGTCTTTTCTATTGTTTCAACATTCCTCATTGATACGTATAACAAAATTATGATACAAAAAATGGTTGTGCCATTAAAATAAACTATATTAATAGACACTAACTACATACTAGATTCCTTGGTAGTAATAATCTCGTTGGTATTATCAACACGAATCAAAGTAGATGAATTTAATACAAGAGCTCTACCAAGAGTAGCAACTCGTTCTACTACACACGAGGCAGAAAGGCGTGCTTCGGCATCGTGATCCCAACATTCTTCCATTGTATCACAAATTGATGATAGTCCCTAAAATAAGATTGCACAATTATAAACATTAAAAAACTATATATTCCTTTTTCCAATGTTATCTTTTTAAATAAAAAAGTAGAATTGTTCTTTACAAAGTTATCGAAAAAAATGTTTCTAGTAGCAGTTTTATTTATTTTCTATAAATCTTTTTATAAAAAAGATTTTTTTTGCATAAAATGGCTTATCTAAAATATACTTATATATATATGCGTTTTTTTGTTATTTTAGAGAATATTGCGCGAAATAATAGCTCATTTTTAAGAATTAAAAAAAACTGCTGCACTTATCTTTTTATAATATAAACAAAATCCTAATATGACCAAAAAGTGTATCAACCCATTTAAATAACGAGAATTATAAATATTTATAAGATTCCTCAAACTACACATCGCAGATTTGCCGCCTTAAAATACAGCTTTTAAGAAGAACCCAAAAATACAATATCATAAAGCTTATATGCATCTCTACAATTTTTCCTTATCCTGAAAATTATCTTTTTACATTTTTACACATCTGCTTATACATATTACAAAATATCTACAAATTTTGATATAGCTAAATGTTTATTAGTTTCCATGTTACATAAATTTAAAAACAAACCCATTTAGCCATACCAAAATTTGTAGATATTTATTAAATATGTGTACAAATAGATGTATAAAAGTAAAAAAATGTGGTTTTTTTTTTAATTCTCAAAGATAGGTGCTCTAGACCAGAATATCCTCTTGATATATAGTAATTATGAATGGAATAAAATTGATATTTCTATATTTAGCGACTTACTGGATGTTTACGCCAAGTTTCTAAAATGAGCGGTCTCTCTTTTTTATGGACAACGCTTTCTTGCATGTCTTCTAAAGTAGGATGGAGACCGACCTCGTCCTCAAATGGTAGTCGATATTCTCCTATTGGTCCCTAATATTGAAATAAAAACAATTAGCAACTTTCGACATGCAACTAACTTGCAAGACTTTTAATGATTATTTTCACAGTACTTGAATATTTTATTCAAATATACGAAAATACCTAGTGTTTATTTTGTTATTATTTCACGTGTAATTTTTATTATCATTTATCAAAGTAAATTTTGGTTTTATATGGCATATTTGTTTTCTTCCAACAGATAGTTTTTTATAACAAATAGTTTTAAATAACAAATTGGTAAATTTAGATAAATTCAATTTTTCAAACATTAAAATGCGGATCTGATATCGATGTTCAAATGAAGATATCGGATAATCCAAGAAATCAGATATCGGATATCCAGTTAATCGTTTCCTCGATATCCACATATCCAGATCATATTTACAGCTTTAGTCTTGAAAATTTTGCAGTTAATCAAAAATGTATATTTTTTGTAAGACATGTTGCACACAATATTACGCACATTTTGTACAGTACATCTTGAAGCTAATTCCCATAGAACTAACCCACAGGCATACATGTCAATTCGTAAAAATGAGTCTCTAGTAAAATTTATTGCTCCTTCTAAAACTTCTGGTGCCATATATCTACGCGTTCCAACCTGTAAATAATAAATTATTATAGTTGTTTTCAACATAATAAAAAGATTATATATATATATATATATATTATATATATACACACTACCTGTCCGTGTGTATCGCCGCAAGGTTTCCCCGGATGAAAAATAAGTGCTAAGCCAAAATCTGCTATACAGGCACTCATATCAGCCTTCAGTAAAACATTTTTTGACTTAAAATCTCTATGAGCTACAGCTGGTTTATAACCGTCTGCCTTGTTAGCTGGGATTTCTTCATGTAGATGCATCAAACCTCTGAAAAAAATAATCTTTTTATTAAAAATTAAATAAAATAAATAACTCAATAAAATTGCTCCATTCAATTTGCAAGCCAAAAGTTTGAAAACGTTTGCAATTTTCTCATATTTCGTAGAAAGATAAATATCTTGATAAAAAAAAATCGTAAAAAAATTATTTAACGCATTTTAAACCAAACATTTTTTTCAATTTTTTCTAATGTCAATAATATTTATAAAAAATTACATTTTGCCAACTTTTCATAATTTTTTTTTTTTATAACTCGATATTATCGATGAAAAATCACCGTATCAATTTTTTTAAAGCCTTTTTAAAGCTTAAAGAATTTACTTTAAAATAGATTTATGTTGTTAAATTTGGTATTACATTTTGTTCAATTTCGTCAATCTACAGCACTTCAAAGCCAAAGTAAAACAAAAATATTGAAAATCATACATTCTTAAAATGTTTACTCAAATTTTGTAATTAAAAATCCCCAAAAAATTTCAAAATTTTCTAAAAATTTTATTCAAAATTATAGATAAAATTAAAAAATTTTTTAATGTAACTTTGAAATAAATTTATTACATCATACTTTTAAATGTTTTTTAATTATGCAATCATAAAGAAAAACAGTTAAGTTTTGAATATTAAAGATAACCCTAAAACTAATTTAACAATTTAAAAAAAAAAAATTCCTTAAAAATTTTGGGTGTCTCAATTTATCCCGATAGTAAATACTCTAATTTTCGATTTCATGTAATTTAAAAAAAATAAAATTAGGAACAAAAAAAAGACAAAATTAAAACACACGTTTAAAGCTCTATTTTTGATCTTTAAAATGTGTATTTGAAAACATCTCTACAATTTTTTCTCCAAGAAGTTTAATTTTTTAGAAGAAAATCGTAAGCATTTTCCAAACTTCTGGCCTGCAGTGCATAATGTAAAATCTTGTTTAACTCTCAACAAATTATCGCTTATGTTATTATAATACCTTGCCATGGACTCTGCAATTCTACACATTTCAGGCCATGTCACAATATTTGCTTTTAGGTAATCACACAATGAACCTTTTTCATGATACGCTGTAATTAACCAAAATTCAGTTTGTAAATTGTCGCCGTGCTTTTCAACACCTATAAAGTGTAATATATCTTCGTGATCCATATGTGCAAGCTTAAAGATCTCTTGTTCAGTCTGCCATGATTGCTTATCCTGCATAGGAAAAACTTTAACCGCCACAAATTCATTTTTAAATTGGGCTTTCCAAACTGCTCCAAAACGACCTCGAGCTTTAATTTCAAGAAGTTGTATTGGTCGTAAGCCTAGATTAGGTGAAGGTTGTGGCAATGGTACAGGCTCCAGCGTTGGAATCTGAAAGATTTACATTAATTTCATAAATTAAGGAGTACATTTTACAAATTTATTTTTAATAATCTTGATAATTCTTTAACCTCGTTAAAATAGCCCAATTTTCGACGACGACAGAACCACCAAAGAGAAACTGAAATAATCACAAAAACCACAGGAATTGTTGTTAATAGAATAATTGTTATTATTTGCTGCTTTGCATTGGGTACAGGTTCAAATTCTGAAAAGATAATTATTCAAGTATCACTGCAAATGCATTGAAAGAGACAAATTTATTTAAAATAAATAAAAATAAAGAAATACTGTATAACATAATTGAATAATATACCATGAATAACAGATGGTTCTGTAGGCTTTGAGGTTGGTTGTGGAACCCAAGAGAAATTTTGGTTACACATATTGCCTTCGCAACAACAAAAATAGTGTTCACTTTTTCTTTCCATACTATTCTCCACACAAAGCGGTTTATCATAACAATCATTGTTATCTAAAAAGCAACCCTGAAAATAAGAAAATAAATGTATAGAAAATGTATTCACAGCAACAAGAATTGAATCTGCAATTATATATGTCAGGCAAAAAAATGCAAAGAACTACATTTTGTAATATCAAATTTTACATCAAGATGTAAAATTTATTCCATTATATTACAAAATAATTTCAATCTTTCAATTTTTCAATATTTCTATTTAATTCTTAATATCTTAATTTTATCCTTTTTTTCTTTTGATCTTTAAAATTTATTCCATTTTAATTGCTTATACACATAATAGAATTGTATAATGTATGTGTATAATAAATATTACTAATAAACAACTAACCTTTAATTTAACTATTGTTTCTTTAGTAGTACTATTCATCGTCCACAACACATAACAATGATTACGTTTGTCTGCATCATGCGGGCCACATTCTTCTTGTCTTGAACAATCCTGCTCATTCTCCGCACACATCGTATCATTGTAAAATTCACAATAGGCTGAACCTTTAATATCTTTTGCAAATGTAGATGCAGATGTACATGTTCCTAAAATAAGTTTTCAAAATTACCTTTGTGCTTAATATTAATATATGTAATCAATTGATTAACTGATGTTTACTTTTTTCTACAAAACATTTTTTCATTAATAATTCCTTTCATCTAATAATTTGTCTTAATAAAACACTTTTTAATTGTTAATTGTTGGTTAAATTGTTTCATAAAAATAAATGATTAAATGTATATATATATAGCATTTTTTAATTACACACACACACGCACACACACACACACACACGCACACATAAATGTGTGTAATTTATATATACATATATACATACATACATACATACATCCATACATACATACATACATACATACATACATACATACATACATACATACATACATACATACATACATACATACATACATACATACATACATACATACATACATACATACATACATACATACATACATACATACATACATACATACATACATACATACATACATACATACATACATACATACATACATACATACATACATACATACATACATACATACATACATACATACATACATACATACATACATACATACATACATACATACATACATACATACATACATACATACATACATACATACATACATACATACATACATACATACATACATACATACATACATACATACATACATACATACATACATACATACATACATACATACATACATACATACATACATACATACATACATACATACATACATACATACATACATACATACATACATACATACATACATACATACATACATACATACATACATACATACATACATACATACATACATACATACATACATACATACATACATACATGCATGCATACATACATACATACATACATACATACATACGTACATACATACACAGTATTGGCCAAAATTATATCACCTTTCGATTTTTTTAGCATAACTTGTTTTAAAGGACATGAATCTCTATTAAATCATAATATATTTTGATGATAAATATAACTTGCGTTAATAACTTTTTATCAAATAATGGGAACAGCAACTTGTGAAAAGTTATTTTTATTAAAAATTTTTTCCAACATATGTAAAATTTTAATCATAATTAGCTTTAAGTCATAACAAGTATAAATAATGTGGAATATTAAATCTAACGGCTAAAACTATGTTATGATGGTAAAAACAATGATTGCAATACAAAAAACAAAAAAAGCACAAAAGTGCATCTATGAAAAAATTAAGAAAAAATTCGAAAATTATATTTTTAATTATAGTCAAAGGATTATAGTATATATTGTCAAATCTCATTACACTTTATGTGTAAGATACACTAAGGTGTATCTTTCATCAAGTGTTTACTATAAAATTTTGAGTGCATTCGATACACTTCAATAAAAGTTATGCTCCAAAAATCTAAAGGTGATATAATTTTGGCCGGTATTGTATATATATAGACTCGGAATTAAAAAAATTAAACTTGTTTATTTTTTGTAAGAAATGCTATATATATATATATATATATATATATATATATATAAAGCGTTTCTTACAAAAACTAAACAAGTTCAATTTTTTTTATTCCGAGTTATGGCATCAAATCACTTCTCTATCACTACCGTCACATCGTGAAGAATTTTATTCTAGTAAGACTTAAACAGAAAACAGAAAATAAAAATATTAACAGGTAATAAATATAAAAGTTCTATGAAAACCAAATAAGTCCACAAGTTTTATATTTCAAAAAATTTTTTTATCTTTTTGAGTTTTCAAAATATTAATAAATTTAAAAAAACTGTTATATCTATCTATTATGCGGGGAAAAAATTACAATGTTTATACAAAGAAAAATAAAAAGGATGTTTTGTTAAGAGTAATTTATAAAATTTTCTAAATAAAAAATGAAACTTATACTTTAAATCACTTTATACTTTAAATAATATTTCTTTTATATTTTCTGAGAAAAATCTCATAGATAAAGTTATCTAGAAGTGAAAAAATTAAACATAAAAAACTTTTTGCTGAGTGTTTTTCAATTTCAGTGTAACCTAAAAGCCTAAACAATTATCTAAAAAACATTATTTATTTATAAAATTACACAAAAATTAGAATTCTGAAATTTACATAAAAATTCTGAAAAATTATGTAAAAAATTTTTATCAGGGTATACACATACAAAACATTCTACAACTTAACACTTCTAAGATATAAGCATATAAAGCTGCTATAGCTACTGCTACGATTAGCCTATATACCAAACTTGCACAAAGTTTTACATTACAGGACTTGATCATTGTTAAACTGAATGGAGTCAGAAAAAAATCTCAAACTACATTACTTCTGTAATTGTTTGCAAACTGTATTCTATTATTCATCTCTCCACAATTTGTGAAGCAAAAACAGGGATATAACATGTAGAAACAAATTGTTGGATAAGTTTCAAATTCACAAAGAGAATTAGAAAATGAAGGTATATAAGTACATGACAAACAATTGCAGCACAATCATTTGCGAACATGTAAATCTAATGTGAAAAATGTAAGTGTACTACAAAATTCCAACTTTATTCAAAGTTTGTTTTAACAAGAAACTAACGTAGTTTCTTTAACATCTCCGATGGCAGAAATAAAGATAGCTTTGAAGCCCTGATTAACTTAATCAATTTTTTACTTATTAATACTCATGTTATTTTCTTTAGTTCAAATAGAATAAACTTTTGTTGTTTAATACATTAAAAAAAAATTATAGGGATAACAAATTATATGATTAGAAGTTATGAAGTAAGCAATTCTGCCAGTTAAATCAAGCAATGATTGAGAATGTTTTCCAGTAATGTACATAGAGGATACTGTGTAATACAGTGTACAACCCAATATTTTTCAACTATTGACCTGTTCTTTTTAATGGAACTTCTTTCTTATTGTTCATCTTTTCTCCTTCCTTTTCTTTTCCCATTGGGGAAAAAAAGAGAAAAGATAAATTGATTGCTCAAAAAGTTCAGTTAAAAAGAACCTTATCATACACAGCTAAAATGCTGTATTTGACAGTGTCCTGGTATCTAAAAGCATATTATGCACATATTGCATTTATCCTTAACATTCAATGAACAAGGATAAATAATGTATCATATGCATAATGGGCTTTTCATATCGTTTTGTGTCACTTCCTACATTGAACACAGTCATGGCTTATCTGTCACTTATACATTAGCATGAATAAGTACATATAAGTTATATGTACTTATCCCTTCCGATATCATTATATTATCATTGAATGACTAACGATATCCTCATGATATTATGAGTTCTGTATTCCATTTGAGTCTGTGGATACTAACATATTTTTAATGGTAAAATGTAATGTTGAAAGAAAAAAATGAAATAAAGTTAAACAGTGAAAGTCAATATTGTATAAGACTGTGTCACACAATGTATGATTGTATTTCCATTGCTGAAAAGCATCCTGAGTTTATCGGAGTTTGATCAAACAAATTATCGTAAAAGTCTCCCCCCCCCCTTCTCTCTCTCTCCCTTATTCCATGAAAAAATTCCATAATCCCTTAAATCTTACAAAAGTATGAAGAAAATACAAGTATTTTAAACAATATATTGTTGTATCTATATATGTATACATATATATGTTACCTAATAATCCCAGGAAGATGAGAGGCAGTATCGTCGCATATACGGACATGGTGAGCGAATCGTAAAAGCATACCAGTAATTTTGAGTCTATTAGCTATTAAGCAAATTGTAGTAATTTATCCGCCGACACATCTCTTCCTTTCTCTCTCTTCCTCTCTTTCTCTCTCTTTCCCTCTCTTTCTCTCTGTCTCTCCCTTTTGTTTTCCCTCTTCCTTCACCTTTATACAGAAATACCGCACAGCACAGATTTATGTCATCTTCAACGTCAAATCATTGCCAATCTCGTAACCTCCGCACGAAAAACATACTCCTTTTTTTCTCCCCTCTTTCGCGTTTTCTTCCTCTCAGTGACGTTACACGACACGCTAAGCAGCGCAATTAACTCACACGCGGTTTCCTAGTTAAATTAAGAAAGGAATTTCATTTTCAGAGTCGAATTTAGAGGGGACGTACGACGGACGCGCGAGATACACAGAACGACGCGCCGGGTGCAGGGCACCTACGAACCGTACACTTATCATCGACACGAAGGTACAACACGGCGAAACATAATATCGTGGCTCGTGGGATTAAAGCTTGAGGGAAAGAAGACATTTGATGTCTAAAGTCACGGTTTGCTTCTAATATGGCAGTCTAGCGCTTCCCCCCTCCGAGCCCCTCGAACATGGACATTATCTCGAGTCGTCGAACTATCGCTATATTTCGGACGCTAGCGCATGCAGTGCCCCCTATCTGACAATCTACTTTTTTTAGGCGCGGAAATACGAAGTTTTATGTGAAGCAACGACGAAAGACTATTAAAGACCGCTAACCTTATAGCAGTTCGTGTAACTGTTAAATTTTTAATGCTAAACTGACAATACAGTACTAATTTTATAATTTATTGTTATCCTAAAGTTTCATAGATATGCTTATGTATTTGTAACCCAAAAATTCTTGATTTTTATTAAAAATTGCAGTTTTAATGTTAACATCCAAGTTTGATTATTGACAGAGATAATAACTGATCAAAAAGAATTACAATTTTAAAGCAATATACAATGATGTTGTTAAATATAAGTATGCATACTTGCTTATGAAGTATTTGCATATTAAAAAAATCAAGATTTTAATAATGTATTACTCAAATATTTGTATTAACAATCATATAGTCGATAACGTCATCGCTCTTCAATTACCGCCGGGCCCCTGACGGCCCCGAAAATTTACCCAAGGTTGACGGTCTTTAATAGTCTCTCGTCGGTGTGTGAAGTCAGGTTTTTGTCGTTTCTAACTTCTAATTCTATTTATTAGGATGCGCTCACATGGGATACGGAATAGCGGAACTGCGGAATGCGAAACGTTTGTGATTGATAGCGGCTTTATTCCGCCGATTCCGTCGTTTTCTTTTTCCGTTTTCAGCGGAATAACTTTTGCGCAGGTATGCGTATTTGTCTTTCACGTGTGTCGTGAAGAAAAACAAAAGACTTAATTAATTAATAATTAATTTATTAACTTTACTAATTCATCAAATAATTGTCATTACGATATCAATTTCATGCTATCTCCTGATGCTAAGAACCGCAGTGTTATGTGTAGTCGAATTTTAGGCAAAATGGGATCTCGACTTGTTCTTTGGTAATAACAGGTCCGACTAATTTTAGTAATTCATCAAATAATTGAGATGGCAATCTAAAATAATCAATATATTTTTCTTCAGCTTGAGCCTTTCCTTCCCAAGATTTGCACTTACTCTTTGCAAAAATCTTCTTTCTGCGTCGGAAACTCGGGATGAGGCAGCGGAAAAGATGCAAAACACAATTAAACACGACACAACTTCGCACAATACATCGCATCCGACTGACGACGAATGTTGACAAACGCCTGATAATTTACTTCACTTTCAACACTCCACAAAACTTTCGAAACATTTGCTCGCGTCAAAAACTCGTACGGTACGACGAGGATGCGAATTGAAATGCGCCGCGACGCGCCGTGACCCTTCGCCGTCCTGCCTAACCGACCAACTGCTGGCACTGCGTATAGAGGCGATAACGGTGCGCAGGCGCGTGGGCGTAGCCACGCGCGTCACGCCGCTACGCAGTACGCAGTGCCAGCAGTCGATCGGTTAGGGAGCACGGTGGAAGGTCGTGGTGCGTCGCAGCACATTTCAACTCGTATCCTCGTCATCTCGTAGGTGTACGAATGTTTGATGCAAGCAAATGTTTCGAGAGTATTGTGAACAGCCGAAAGTGAAGTATCGGCCTTCGTACCGACATCCGTCGTATCGATGCATGGTATGTACGAAGATCGTGTCGCGTTCAATCGTGTTTCGCAGCTTTTCCGTTGCCTCTTATATTCCGATAAGTTTCCAACACGTATGAGCACTAAGAGGGTTTCGAGAATTCCGAAAACGAAGGCTCGCACGTTCGTGCCAAGTATGAATCAAGATGAATCGTCGTGAGGAAATATTAGATCCGTCGTGTCGCTCAGACGGATTGGTTGGAGTGGCACGAAGTTACGTCGCGCGTTCAATCACGTCTTCTCCGTTGCCCCGCATTCCGTATCTCGAATTTTCAACAAGCGTGAATACCTGGGGTGTCGAAAACGAACCAAGTGTTGCGCGTTTGTGCCAAGTGGGCCTAGTTTACACCGAGCACTTAATACGCATACTAACTCGTAATTTTCTATTAAATTATCTTACTTTCGACGATACGTGTATATGTATATATGATACATATATTTAATTATCTCGATTCATATTGTATCAGCTTAGTATACTATTCTTTAAATTTATTGCCGAAATTATGATAATTTAATAGAAAATTACTAGTTAATAGTTAGTACGTGTATCAAGTGCTCGGTGTAAACTAGTGTAAACTAGGCCTATGAATCGAGAAGAGGAGGCTCTTGGATCTTCGAAAGCGGCGGCTGAGACTACCGAGACGGAGCTGGACGGAGCGATCAGCGAACGGTGAGTCAATTTATTTGTACAGGTATCTACTGTTTATTCGCCCTCACATTTTTGTATTTGTGTCTTGTACGTCCTGATTGCGCTCGCATAAATTGCGAGTCAATAAATTGCGCATAAGCCGTTAAGAATAGAAAAAATTTAAAATTCGTGTACGCGCGCTCGGCACTATCCCTTCGCCGGGTTTGCCAACAGACGCGATTGATGTGCTTTCCAAGGTATTGACTGACTATACAGGGTGATTATTAATAACTGTTTCCGTGTTTCACCATAGAAGCATGATTTACCGACGGATACGTATTTCTAACATATTATTATATTAAAAATTACAAATGTGTGCTTCTATGGTAAAAAGTAGAAACAGTCATTAATAATCATCCTGTATATCATAGTGTATGTTCACGTTATAGAGATGGCGTATGGCGTCTCGAAAAATTGCATTGGCTAAATTTCTCAGGCTTTTTCTTCTCTTCTTTCGTTTTTCTCGTATGTAAAATCTATCCTATCCAAGTTTTTTTATACATATTTTTATTCTACAGAAAAATTGCATTTTTTCTTTTTTTGCAATTGTATACAAAATATTCGATTTTGCAATTTTCTGACGCAGTCTTCGTTGATCCAATGCACTATATGATTTTGTTTTAATTTTTTTAAAAGTCCGCAAGTAACAATAAATAATTTCAGGGCAAATAAAATCAGATTTCATTGCTGCAATGGCAGATAAATAACCGTGTTGTTATGTTGTATATGTATCTGTATGTCTTTTTAAAGCAAGAGCGAAAATGTAAATCAAAATCGGTACACATACACAGTCGGTATGCAGACGTTCCTGTACCTTATAAGAGCTACAATATTCTTAGAATATTATATGAATATTATTATAAATTAACATAATATTAAAATAATTTTCTGAAAATATAATATTTTTTAATAATAAATTTAATATTTCAGGAATATTATTTAATATTAAATAATATTATGTTAGAGGATATGTGTTTGTGATTTCCGATCATCAGTTTGTTTCCTATGTCCCATGGAGCAAAACTTGTAAATGCGCAATCAATGCAAGCCAATGACAAATACTATTCCGGCAGATCTCGTGTAAATGATCTACGGGAAGGCTCTTACGATTGATCAGCGCTAATTTCGCATTCCGCAATTTTCGCTTAATGGGACATATAGAAAAATACACCTTAGCGGAGCGGAATCGGAGGAATAAAGCCGCTACCAATCACGAACGTTCCGCAGTTCCGCCATCCCATGTGAGCGCACCCTTAGATCTTTCGAAGTTGAAATTAAAGATAAGATGCGATTTTATGATTTGTCATTAACACTGTGATTTTTTTCTTAAATCACAACGCGACATACAATATAATTTTGTTGTGAAATGATTGTACAATTAAAAATCGCAAATGCTCAAAATCGAACTTACCATACAGCACTGAAGCTTCCAGTAATATTTCAAAAACATTATAACATCACAAATTATAATATAATATTGCAGTGACATTTCAGAGACATGCAATATCAATATTTCACCAAGATATTCTATCGATGTTATAAAAAGATCATAAAATTCTCAGAATATACATTAAAACGCTTATATAATATGCTCCGATATGCATTTAACTTCGTATGAAAAAGCATTTGTGTTCCCATGTATTACTTTTTTATTCAATATAAGTCTATATATTAATATTATTGCTTTATGTATGTCAACAAATAAAATAGTAATATTAATTATATAACAGAACATTATTGTATAATTAGTTTTTATTTCTATATACAAAATATAATTTTTTAATATACAGCATACTTTTAATATCTCTCTTGGATATCAATTTTTTAAGTTTATCTTTATTAAAGCGTTCTATGCATATTTGTATCAACATGTTTCATTATAACAAATACATTACACTGTAACATTATTGTAGTCAATATAATAATATAAACGAAATTACTATATAATCTTACATCGTAATATTTCTAAGAGCGGATGTTTCAACACTGCCATAAGCTTGCAACATTTTTTAAACATTTTGCAACTTTTATGCATATTATAATGTTTTAATGTAAACTTTATGCAATTATAACATTTCATAAAGTGTCTCTTGGTGTTCTTTGAGTGTAATCAAACTTATTTTATTATTTATTAAATATTTATATAAGAAAATGATAAAACAAGAATCTTTATCTTTCATTACTTAATAATAAATGTTGTAAATGCAGATTTGGCCTCAATTATTGAGTTCTAATTTAACACTAGACATGATTTGTTTGAAATTTGTTTCTTTTAAATTATGAAAATGTTGTAGAAAATAATTTTAATAGAGTAGAAAAGTTAAAAAAATAAATAAATTGACAACTGTCATAAATGTGCACAAATGTTTATTTGCAAGATATGAAAAAAGTGTATGTAAATATTTTTTCATATTTTGAAGAAGCGTTTGTACATAATAGTTTAAAATTTGCTTCCTATAATTTAACTTAAAAGTTTCAAATATTGTATTAATCATTATATATAGTAGTTGTATTAATTACATCATTTAATATTTTATATAGTAAAATATTCTATACAATTTTTTTACCCCGTGCAAGCAACTAACGCGCAATAATAAACCAAAATAATTTTCCCTATTTCAAAAAGTTACATGTAATTCTCAAAGATAATATTTGAATTAACTGAAAATTCCATAGAACCAATCGTACAGATTGGCTTTCTGGAATTTTCAATTCTAAATAGAATTAAACCTCCCTTTATCAACCGTTTTATGATAGTGATACAATTCTTTATTCAAACTAAACGCTTTAAACATTTAATTTGGATCATTTAGATCAAATGATGTAGATTGGGAAGTTTTTTTTACTAATATTTGAAATTAAATAATTTAATGATAAAATAATTTAATTTACAGAAAATAAAAAAGCAGTTTTATTTATATATAGAAAATAAATTTTTATTGTGAAAGTGGAGTAATCATTGACTGCATTTACTTCAAAATAATAATTTTTTTGCAAAATATGTAACTCGAGGGGTTATAATTAGATGAAACAAAAAATTAACTCATTTAAAATTAAGTTAAAAATTATTAACGTTCTAATTTTATTAACTTTTTAACTGTTTTCTATCCAAACTGATAATTAACTTATTAAGCAAGAAACATTAGTATTACAGTACCTATGTATTAAATATCCTATTACCATTAACAAAATAAATTTTTTACTATTTAAGAAAGATTGATATATAAAAAAATTAGATCAAGGACAACAAAGTATGTAATAAAAAAATTTTTAACAATTCTAGTTGAAATAATATATAATTAATATCATTAAAATACTACATTATAGGATTTTCACAGAATGTCATAAGATAAATATTGCAAACTTTTATATACACATATATACATATCAATTTAAACCCATTTGGCACTAATGTAGCTTAACTATAAACTCGATTTAACTTACTTCTTTTTTAAATTCTAAGATAGAAAATAAGTTAAATTAAATTAAAATTAAGCTATACATTGGTGCAAATAAGCTTCAGTGTTGTATTGCTAAAATATTATTTTTAAAGAAAATGCGCCATTGGATCTTCGTCCCGTTTGCGTTTCATTTGAAACGCTTCTATCTCTTCTTCTGTCAATTTTTTTGTTTCATACATGCTGTTGTATGGACGTTTCCTTTCATCCAGATTTAACAACCTTTCCGCCTGCCTCGTATTTTCTTCCTCCTTTCTTAGTGCTTCCTTTAGTTTGTCATCATCTTGCTCTGCATTATTCCGTTTTTTATTCTTGCGATTTTCTTTACGTTTCTGTTTCTTCAATTTCCGTTTAGCCGCTTTACTCTGCTTTTCCGTTCTACTTTTTATCTCTTCATCCTCAGATGAAGACTCAGTGCTGGAAGAACGGTTATCCTCCATTGTATTTGGTTTATCATATGTCTCTTCTGGTTCAGATGCTATTTTATCTGGTATACTGTTGCTCACTGCCTCCGCCGCTTTCTTTCCTGCTTCCCCAGTACAATATGAATTTTTAATAAAGGAATAACAACATTTGTAGCCCCATTTTCCATCCTGCCAGTAGGAACCCCAGATTGATGTGTGATTGTTTGGATGAACGTCCTCTTCGTACTTGGATCGTATCACTTGTCTGTCTTGTCCCTTGATTATTTTACCATATCTCGAATACTCGACATAGTGCTCGGTCTGCGCCAACAACAGAGACTTTGATGGTACTTTAAGGTGCTCGTCGCCACCATAACGTTCAATCACACTGTCGCGCGCCTTTTCCTTTAATTCGTCGCGTTTCTTGTCATATTCCTGTTTCAGTAGTTCCAATTTTGTGGGCTCAGCCAACAAATGTACATCGACTCCCTTCTCGTGTGCATCCCAAGCGAACAATTGCGCATTAGCATGCTGCTGCGTGTCTCCCGAGAAACGCGCGGAGTTCTCGCCCTTGAAGTCCACTTCGCGATCTGTACCGGCGTAAGGATTGTCTCGCATGGATCTGGTCTTTGGATCGTAGTACGCCGAATTTGGATCTAAATTGCGCAGGTACTTTGCGGTGTCCTCCCGAATACGGAGATTTCTCACAGTGATGCGCTGCTTGGAGTCGACCTTGGTACCAGGCATGTCCACCTCGTCCACATACTTGTCCTCGTCCTTGTCCGAGTCTTGCTCATCGTTCTCCTCCTCCGCGTTGAGCTTTTCTGCGCGCATCTGCCTCTTGGCCTCTTCTATCTTTTGGTACTCCTCCACGATCGCTCGGTGCTCGGAAGGATCGTAACCGGCCCATCTGTCTCTCTTGCCGTCGTAATCCATAGACAGCTCGGGCTGTGTGAATTCATCCGGCGCGATCATTGAATTAGTAAACTTTGCGCCGACCTTGCGCGGTCTCTCGAAGCAGTCCTTTTGCTTGTGAGTCATCGCGCCGCAATTCTCACAGGCGCCTTTACGGTACTTGGTAGCCGCTCGCGAGGTGTCCACCCCGCGGTTGTACCACGAGTCTATGGTGCTGTACTGCTTCTGCTTCTCGGGCTGCGGTCTCTGATGTTTCAGGGTGGGACCCTGAGCCCCAAAGTACCATGGTGTCGCGCTGATGTACTGCGGGATATGCGGATTAATGTCTTTACCTTCCTCGTCGACGGCCGCGGGCGCCGTGCCAGCCTTCCTCGCCTCTTCGAGCTCCTTCGCTTTTCGCCAATCCTCTCTGCTCTTCTTCCGCGGTTCATCGTCGAACGAGCTCTTGTTCTTCAAAATGCTCGACACAGTCATGTTCGCCGACAAATTGGCCATTCTGCCGCGCGAATCACACTCCTTCTTCTTTACCAAGGCCCTGAGTATCAGACGGAATCACACTTCCGTCTTTCAGAAAGACACGTTTCTGCAACACATTGGCGTCTATTTACATTCGAATTTGCAGTGTAGGATCGAACAGTATCGAGCATCGAGACTGCTTGTTAGGTTACCTCGTTTTTTAAGGGTGAAAATCCATGCAGCAGAATAGCATAAAGGTGCTATTACATGCAAGCGTCGAGTGTCGAACGTCGAGTTGCGCAGAAGATTATTACGCCACGGCCACGGACTTGACTATGAATACCGGCCAATCATTGTCGATTATTCTTCTATAAATTGACTATGATTGGCCAATTTCTTACGGTCTGCATTGGCCTACACAAACTTTGGCCTACATAGGCTTTAGGCCTATTTGGAATTTGGACGTTCCGATTGGTTAGTCTCACGCATGGGATATGTTGCTACTTGTACTTAACCTTTTACCGCCATTTTTATTTACAATTCCCTTAATATTTTGATGGACTTGTCGCTTGTCATCACTGTTTATCAACGACGAGTATGATTTGATACGCAACTATTTGAAGTGTACGAGCTTGCGTAAAAGGAAATATATGTTATAATCAGCGACACGCACCAACACGTACAAGAGCAATAAATTTTGTAATTAATATTACGTATTCCTGTGCTTTTATCATCTACGAGAAGGATGTGGTTCTATTATTTACTCGTTGTATTCGGCGTTTTCGATGTCGCGATGGCTTCCAATGGTTTCGATTTCGGAGACACTCTGGCCTTAATCTTAGGATTAAGCATTGCGATTGTTGGATTCTTTGCTTGCATGGGAGCTTATGCGAGAAGGCGAGGTCACTTTGAATCCTTGTGAAGCTTTGCAAAGCTTTTAAAATATGTTCAACGGTAAGTAACGTTGACGTCCTGGTTTTTACATATAGGATATCTGAAATTATTAAGTTACTTTCCTTCAGAAAGATTTCTAAGCTTAATTGCAATGTATATTTAAAATGTCTATAATAAGAAAATTATTATCTAAATTATTTATTTTTATTTTATAATTTTTTGACCATCAATTTGTCACTTTTGTTTGGCCCATTTTATGTTTGTTACTGGTATTAATTTATAAATAAATTAATATTAACACAATAATGTAATCCTTTAATTAATCTTATCTATATAAAGTATACATCAATTTTATCTATATAAAATGTAATTTTTTAATGTTACATTTCTTGGTTTTTTTTTAATGTTTTAAGTTCGGCAAGTGTGCAGGATGTTGTTTGGAGAATCTTGTAAATGTTTGTAAATTTATGTAGAAAATTATGGAGCACACAGATCTGTTTTTGACCAGTACAGCCTTATCATTATTTAAATGTATTGATATGCTTCTCAGCCATGTTAAAATATTGTTTATATTGTAAAATGTAATGGTTATAACATTTAAGAATGTTTCGATATTGATAATAATACTATTTTATTATAATTACAGTATAACAAGGAAATTTAACCTTTCAAGGAAAATGAAAAAAGGCAACTTGAGGTTTTCTGTATATATAAAAGGATAATCTGTACAAATAGATTAGATAATATACAAAACATATTATAATGATGTATTGAGTTTATATAGAATATCAAATATATTTGTTATATAATAAAAAATGTAATAAATAGGATTTTCATCTATTCTATTAATTCAATGACAGTGCAGTGGAAGGAGACAACTATTACAATTTGTATTATATGTTTATTTATTTCTCTTTATTAAGCTTTATTGTAGTAATTTTTACATTTATCTTTTGATAAAATTGTTAATAAAGTTTTAGCCTGTTTTACAATATTGTACGAAGTACAGAGATATATTATTAAAATTTTTGTTTTCATGATGTTGATAACTTTTTTAATAATTAAAATAACAATGAATTATCAAACTTGATAGATGCAAACACAAATTACGAAATAGAACCAGCTAGATTAATAATAAGCAATTATTTTTTGATAGAACATCCATTTTTCAATTGATTTATTCTCAGTTTATAAAAACAAAACTAAGGAATAACCCTTTTTCATGAACGTTTTGGACTAATTTAACTTTCCTCAGTAAGTTGGAATTGTATGTAACAACCATGAATTATATTTTATTATGAGAATTTATAATAACCACATATTCAGATTAAAATACTGATACAATTATAAAAGTGTGTATATGACTGTGGTCAAAATTCAAGATTAGATAAGTTAATATATATATTTTTAATTAAGTTAACGTTAATAGCTTATAAAATTTAGTTACGTTAAAAATTACTATTGAAAATAAGCAAAAAACTATAACTACTTAAAAGTTTCCTTAAGATAAAATCAAATTAATTATGAAAAGTATTGTACATTAAATTAGAAATTCGTAAGTTTTTAAAGTTAGATTCTTAAACAATCTCTCAAAACAATTATAATATAGATCATCAAATAAATTTAATATTTTATTTGTAAATTAAATTATTTGAAATAACAAAGAAATCTTTTTGTGTGAGAATGTATTTTTTTTAATTTTGTTTTACATAAATTTTTAACTTAAGAAAAAAGTTAATAAAGTTTATATGTTTCAAAAATAACTAATTAAAATTAAAAAATAATTATTTAAAATTAAATTTTCAATTTTATTATTTATAATCAAAAATATAACGAAATAATGTCAATGCGAGCCAATACCGACAATGGAAGTTTGTAAGTATATATAATTTTATTATTACAAACTCCAACTTATGCAAACTGTGTGCCGAATATTTTGTAATGCCTCGGTAGTTAAATTGGTAGGACGCACATACGGAATATTGGAAGATTTAGGTTCAAATCCTGGCTGAGGAGTTATTTTTCACATAAAATTCTTTACTTACATTCTTTACTTTTTTTTCCGGGATTAAGAGAAAAGGTGGAGGAGTCTTAAAAATGCTTGTTAACAAAAACTATTAAATTGCTCGTCAATGCTGAAGTAAAAAATGTATCCATGTAAAATAAAAAATTGTAAAAGAAAAATACATTCCCAAATAAAAAAAAACAATATTTTTTTTGTTATTTCATATAAACTTAATTTACAAATAAAATTTATTTACAAATGAAATTTATTTGATTGATCTATGTTATAATTGTTTTAAATAATCTCCTAACTTTAAAAACTTGTAAATTTTTAATTTGATGAACCATGCTTTTCAAAATTAACTTCATGTGTTACATCTTACATCGTGGTTTCCGGCTTCATGTAACGTGTTTTAAAGACTTACAAAATATTCGATACGCAGTTTGCATGAGTTGGGTTGTAATAATGAAATTATTATGTATACACACAAACATCCAATGTCGGCTCATATTGGCATTATTTCGTTATATTTCTGATTTAATTCTTTCGACCCTTATAAAAAAATACTATTAAATTCGCAAAAAAAATTATTTGAAACCGTTGGAAAGGTATTTGCATTCAATAATTTCTACTATTGAAAATTATTACAAAATTATTCGCATTGAATAATTTCCAATAATTTTTTTGCAAGTCTAATAGTCTTTTTTTTATAAGAGAGTCTAATTTCTTTTAATTTATTTAACTTTTATCTTTTTAACTAGTTACTATCCAATCCTATCAAATTATATAAAAATGATCTAAACATATCACATGTACTCTAACAAACACCGAATATAATTATAGATGTAATGCTATATAACATATATATGTATATAACATTACATCTATGTCATATCCATGTTTCAGCATTTATTGGAACTCGTTAAATTGGTGTTGTCGAATTGAACCTCATTGTCCAACAGTGAGAATTGGATTGATACTTCATTCTTCATTATTAAGCAAAAATGAGCACAAATGTGTTTGCTCTATTTTTTTTCACGTTTCCCTATCCGAAAAGTATCGCTAATTGTAAAAACTCATTATCTTTATCTGTTAATAACGTTTTTCTTTCACAATAATTTAACAGACATAATTGTATCAATAAAATATTGTACTCTGAATACGATTGTCATAAAATATTTGTGTTGTCACGAAATGTTCATTTGAAAGCATTATTCCTTAGTATCACTCTCAAATTGAGACTAAATGATTTGAAAAATAGGTGTTCTAACAAAAATAATGGCTCGTTTTTTATATGGTTCCATTTCATAATTAACTAAAATAAGCTTATTAATGTTAATAAATTTATTAATATCTTCAAAAACAAATTTTTAAAAATGAATCATTTACAAAAAATATCAATACAGTCAAATTGTATTTTTTTTCTATTATTTTCATACATGTTAAATTATGATTATTCAAGAAGGTATCCTGTAATTCATTTTTGTTTGTTTGTGGAATTACTTAATTACCTTCTGTTTGAAATCTCGTGTTTTTTCTTTGCAATACAATTCTGCAAGTAAACACTCTTAATTTTATACATATATAATAAAATGTGTATTATTCCCAGTAAATAGAATAATTATCAATGCAATGTAGAAAGGAACCACGTTGCCGGAAGGAGACCCGGTAGATGATCGATCTTCGTAGGAAAATCAAGCCCTGGGCTTAGGAATGAATCACATCGGCTGCCGAAGGAAAACCCGATGAACTAGATGTCCTACTTTAAAAAAAAAGTGTTCAGATAAGAAGAATGTAAGGGAGAAAATGAGAGATCCTAGCTTGACAATTTGATATTTTCGCGAATAAAGATGACTTGCGAATTTTGTCGAAGGCTATTTTTCACAAATAAAGTATTCATTTGTTAATTACTTGCTATCCATTTCTTAAATGTCAACGAAATTTGACGTAATAAAGACATTTTTCATATCGAATTACATAACTAAGATTTGCTAGACATAATGCAACATAGATATTCAAAAAGAGAGAAGGTAGCCATTCAAATGAATAAATTACCAAAGAAATTTTGCTGTAATTTAAAGACTCGGTTAAAACGAATGTTTACTAAATTTATACACTGTATTTAATGATAACGATTGGATGGACACTTACACATTTCGTATAAAGAAATAATCTAATGTCAAGTCCATGTTATATATATACAGTATGGGACATTTAAAACGTTACAAATTATTCCTGAAACTATCATATTGTAGCAAAAAATGTTCACGACAAAAGTTGTTTTATGATTTCAAGAGGAATCACAAATAATAACTTCACCAAAGGATGATGGATAAAATAAACTCCCTGGAATGGTAAGTAAAAATAATATCAAAACATAAATCAATGCCGTTAGAATCAATACTAGATGTTCGTGTATAAAATTAATACATACATTAAGCAGTTATTAGTACAATAGACATTTCGTAATATTATACTTATACTGAAGATGATCAAAAATTGAGGATCGAAACATTTATTATACTTATAACTACTTGTCAATACATGTATTAATTTTACACATGAATATCTAGTGTTGGCTTTCATGGCATTGATTTATATTTTGATTTACATTTTCAAAACCTTTCCTCATTTAATTTTAATAAAAATGATATTTTGTAGTTTTAGAGTTCCTGTATTTGTTTCTGGCTTTAAAAAATTTTTAATTTATTGGGTATTATCAGCATATGTTGAAGTATAAGTTATAAGAATGTTATTAGTGTAAAACTATAGTAAAATGAGCAATATTAAGTGAAAGTTAAGCAATTTGTGAACACAAATTAATAAGTGAAGAGTTATTTAGTCAGAGTAGATCTTGATGATTAAAAACATTTTTTGCGCAAATCTTACAAATTTCCAATAGTAAAATACTGCAATAAAATGTAAAATACTGGGAGAAAATTATTAAAAGCTGTAACAAACAGTACTATCAAAAGTACCGTAATCGATATTTAAAACAGTTCCTATCAAACAATGCTTTTTTAGTAAATTTTTTAATAAAGTTTTACTTTTTTTTATCAAGCAGAACATGAAGTCTTAAAGAACGATTATCACGTTTTATTAATAAGAAAATATTAATTAATATATTCGTAAAGTTAAACAATAATTTACTAGATGTTTAATAGCTTTATGTGCTTTCAATATTTGTCAGATATAATAAATTAAAATTTATAAAAATCAAAATTAGATTCAGCAGCTTCAAAACTACGTAAAAACATACCGTTTTTATTTGCCACTTCGGGAATCAAACTCGATCCATTTACCAATTAGCCTTTCGAACAAAATCGATTTTTAATTTTTAAGGTCATCGCTATTTTTTTATAGAATTAATATAATTCTTTTACATAATGATTCTTTTAATTATTTTGCATATAAAAGTATTACGGTAGTTATCGAAAAAATTATTCTGACATATTTTGACATAAAGCATAAAATATCTCGTAAACTAATTTTTTGATAATTGTGCCTTGATACTTTTACGTACACACTGAATCAATTAATACAAAGAAAAAACATAACTATTTGAAACGTAGTTTCAAAGATAACAATTTGTAACGCTTTAAATGTCCTAAATTGTATATAATATATACATATAATAAACTATTGCAATTGTTATGAAAACATTTCAACAGGTTTTAATGTAATATCGTAACATAAAAGCACCAAAAAAAAGTCTTACACTTAAAAGGAGATTTAATCTCGGCATAAACATCATAAAATTCACGGTAGCCGCGAAAGTCGTTTGTTAAAATGAATAATTTAACACACTTCCCTCTTAATGACAGTTGCAACAACAATACTGACAGCCAATCGTACGATAATCGCGATTAACAATTTTCGATTTTAAGCAATATTAATGCAAGCAAAAAATCCAAAAACAATAACGATCTGTTATAAGATGTATAAATGATTCAGCAATCATTATTATAAATCTAATTAAAACTGTAATTGAATGTTTTGCTATCTGAAATGACATGTCACAGATTACCAAGAACTAAAAAGGAATTTTTTTAATACGTTGCTCCAGTATGTTGACAGTGATACATCACGTAGATTAATTAAAAAGGTAATAATCGAACTGTCAACACGCACTTGTCAATGATCTACAGATGGCATCGGACAATTTATCTCTGTTACATCATATATATATCAAAATAAACAACGGTAGATAAAATGGCTACTACCAGCTTTAAAAGAAGATAATAATCATCAATATAGTAAACGAGATATATGGGTTTGCTAACTAGTAACACATGACTTTTTTTCTTTAATTGAAATAGGCAAAATCGCTAGAAATACATTAAAGCATAACAGTGACTATATTAATCATATTTCTCTCTGCCTATTTTTTTACCTCCAACACATACATACCCGCACAATTATATGCATACATACATGTTTGCGCATACATACTCGCATAAGCTACATGCACTCCCTTTCTCTCTTTCTTCTCATTCTCTCTATCTCTCTCTATTCCTTTTTGCCCCTTGCCCCTATCACTCACTCGGTCTTTGTTTCCGACACATTCAGCATACAGTAACAGTTATACACATATACCGAGCAGAACGGCCATATGCCATTTCAATCGTAAGACTAGCGGAGGCCTGTACTAATGTGAGCTGTGCTACTAAAGGAGTCGGGCAATAATAGAATCCCTTAGAGGTCTCAGCGAAGGAAGATTTTTCTTTTTTTTTCTTCTTTTTTGTAACGCATCGAAGCACAGTACATGTAAAGGCCTCTATCTCGAGTTCCTGCGTTGCATTCGGAAAATTTATATATATATGTATATATATACTGCTTCTTTGCAATATCTTTTCACATTATTCCCGCTTTACTTCCGCTGCGAGGCACATATCATAGTAATATCATGCACACGCTCAGATAGCGAGAATATTTGATATTTCGTTTAATATACGCAAGCGCGTCATACACCGAAAAACGTTACATATAGTTCCACTCACGTTTTCTTTTTTTTCCGATTCGTCTTCGCACCTTTATGATAATGTCTTAGCAATGGCGCGCGCATTTCACAGCAAATTATATATTCGGGTTACATTCGAGACGATAACGATGCGAAACTGCACTATAAACAGTACCGAGCGTTAAACTAAAAACGAACGCAAATCGACCGAAAAATATAGAAGCGTATGAGCCGAATGTTGCGTTATTGATCCGAATGCGAAGGAGGAACCGTTGAGTTTTCGACGGTGGTCGAATGATGCAGCTCCGCCGTCGGAGGCGTATCGTCACGCGAAGAATTCGCCACGTGAGACGTGGCAGGCGTCGTCGGCTGAGATTGTGTCGTTGGCGGTGTATATATCAGCCGATAACCAGCTGGCAAAAAGAAACCGCCGTGGGGTGTGCAGCTGAAAGTCTGAAAATTCGATAGCGGCTGGCCCTCGTGATACTGAATATAGGCGCTTGTCGCGCCGGATATCGATAAAGGCGCGGGCGCGGCTAATGGTCCGGTTGTCGACGGGATATTCGTTCCTTCTGATAATATAGGAGCGAATTGGTACTGCGTCGGGTTTCCAACTACCGTACTGTGCGTCGTATCAGTACTCTCGGATATATCATTCGAGCAGTTATTACTCTGCTGAGAAACTACACTTTGCATACTTTCAGAAGGCACTACTGGAATTGGAATAACATAAGCATGCGGTATTCCAGCCGATGCCTGCTGCGGTTGAAGCTGCAGTGGAGTCTGCTTCAATTTCTGCATGGCCAGTCGTAAAGTCTCATCTGTGTCCGGATAGTTGTTCGGCCCTTTCTGCAGTGGAGTTTGCGGCGCTGTACTAAACATCAGATAGTCCTCCGTGCCTGAAATTCTAGATCCTGTCAAATAACAAAATGACACATCAATTACTATGCATTGTACACGTAAAAATACGTATATATGTATAATATAATAAAATGAAATTAATTCGTATTACTGACCGGAAATATTTGTTGCAACCGTATGATAAAGCAACGGATGATGCTGATGATGAAGCGCGCTTGCTTGTTGCTGAATAAGCAATTGCAGCTGATGTTGTTGGAAACGCTCCAACTCTTCTCTATGTCTTCTTTGTAATGTTTCTAGTTCCAAAGTTTGTCTATACATAATAAAAATTGTTTTACACTCTTCAGAAAAATAGGCAAATTGTGATTTAATTTCTGCAGTTTAGCTTTATCTTTCTAGCTTTTGAGGTATTTTAGATGTGTTTTTGTTATTCATTTTGTTGTCCTTCTACATGAAGCAAACGCTCAGGTCACATCTGTGGTACAAAAGTTGACTTTGAAATTTTTTGACTTACATTTTGACAAATTTTTTCACTTACAATTATCTATCTAGATTATACATTAATATAGTTATTTCTTCAATTTTGTTTAGTAAAATTTTTATCAAAAACTTTGACAGTATTAAAGTTTGGTACATATAATCGCTGTGCTCGTGACGAGAGCAAATACATACAGTCGATGTGACTCATACTATTGCCTAATTCCACTATTTTACTGTAACAAAGCGATGAACCGAGTGTTTCATTCTTTTGCTTTTACAAGACTGTATTAATGCAACACGTACTGATTGTGTTCACTTCTTTTATAAATTTCTTTTTTTCTCTCAATCATTATCTCCATGTAATCTATGAAAACTAAATTGCAATGCCACACTAATCAGTGATAAACATGTATAGGTACAACGCGGCGCTCATATGAGAGTCCGTTTGTCGACCGAGAGCAACAAAAGGTTAAATAATTTTCGTTGTGTTCTAAATAAATTTACCTCTTTATAAGTAATTGGTATTCTTCACTCGGTGTAAGAGTAACAAATCTCTCTTCTTTTTCAAGCTATAATGTCAGATAATAAATTATTATTATTATCATTACTTCATTTTATTATTCTCTTATTTAAAAAATTTCATTTTTATATTTTTATTTAACAATGATAATAAAGCTACAAAACTTACTTCAATATTTGAAATATTAGTACCATGAGTTGCCTGTACAATTGGCGGAACAGAATTCTCTCGACTATGAGGTATTTGTGCAGATACACCTACAATTGGTAAATATATATCAAGTATCTGTATACATAAAGGCATCTTTACATGTTAACATAATGTGTTATATAATACATTTATTATTATATAAATTAATTTTTATTTAATTTTCATCATGTAACTGAAATAAGATTCTTACCATGTAGATCATCTGTATGATAAGACAGAATATTTTGCCGTTCTAAAATTTTTAATTCTTCCGTTTGTAATTGAGACCTTACAGCATCAGCAACTTGTTGATTAACAGCATTGCTATGAACAGGCGGGCCCGCAACTTTAGAAACCACGAATCTTGATATCTTTCTGATAGGTTGAGTAGGATTTACCTTCTGTATCAATATGAAATTAATATTTCAACATTATTTAAAAAAAGCTCACATACTATAAAATAATGTCTGTTATAATTTTGTTGTATTTTAAAAAACAAAATGTGAAGTTAAATCAATAAATGCAATACATATAAAAACGAAAAGATAAATAGTACAATGTAAATATATTGACAAAAATGCAGAAAATAGACATTGCCTCATTAGTCGTATCTTCTGTCTGAACTGGAGTATTGGTTCCAGACCGCGGTGTTACAATGTTGGGAGTAACAGTAGCCACAGGTATCATTGACACTGGCTGAGCAGTTGTCAACAAATTTTGCACAGATTGTTGCGTTTGTGCAGATATAGGTGGTGTTAATGGCTGAACCGGAGCTGCTACGAAAACGGATCCTCTATGATGAATCTTCGCCAATTCCTGCTCCAGTTCCTGTAAACGGGATCCTGGTCTTTGAGCTCGTATTTTTACATTTTCTTTACTTGGGCTCATATTTTCAGACCCTGTGTGAGTTCCTGGTGTCGGACTGTCAAGAGAATATTCCACATTCTGAAAAAAAATTTTATCTGAATACTTCTAGGACAATAAGAATCATCAATTACATACATTAAAGAAAATTGAGAAAGTTATTTTGTAGAATTATAGTTATAGTTATAGTTTTTTCTCAAAAAATAATGTTACTTTTTAGTCATTTTTTAATCTTCGCAATATTTATGCATTGTTATTTTAAATACAAAAATCTTACATTGATAACATTAAATTATTTTATTAAACTTTAAAAAATTATACTAAACACTCAATTGTATGCTACATTATTTTGTACATATATTAACGACTAAGTTTAAAATATATAAAGCAACTATATGTGTCAAGTTTGTGTGTGTGTGTGTGTGTGTGTGTGTATGCGCGTGCGTGCGTGTGCGTGTGTGTGTGCGCGCGCGTGTGTGTGTGCGCGTGTGTGCGCGCGTGCGTGCGTGTGCGTGTGTATGTGTACATATACACACATGCATACACACAGGATGTTTTATTTTAATTTCTCCAGACAAATATTTCGGAAACTATGCAAGATACGAAAAATGTTTCAAAATAAAAATTATATGACTTAAAGAAGGACGTAAGAAGGTACCATTGATTTGGCTTTGGGTGGCGTAGTCAAGGTCATATTAGTTTTTTTTTAAAAGAACATTATTTTTCTTTTTATTCTAAAATTTAATAGCAGGTATTAAAAACTTTCCAAAACACTATAATAAAGTTCATTTTCATTAAGTTTTTTCTGAGTTATGAGATTTAAAAGCTACAAAATACTGTAACTTTCGATCAGAAAGTGCTTAATGAAAATGAACTTCATTACAGTGTTTTAAAAAGATCTTGACACTAGCTATTTGATTCTGGAATCAAAACCTCATTTTAAAACATTAATGTAACCTTGACTTGATCTTAACCACGCCACACAAGGTTAAATCAAAGTTACCTTCTTCTGAGTCATATAATTTTTGTTTGAAACATTTTTTTGTATCTTGCATAGTTTCCGAAATATTCGCCTGAGGAAAATTAAAATAAAACATCCTGTATAACTACTAAATTAATTATAAAAAATGTAACTAAGTTAAATTATAGTTGCAGATAAAAAAAAGCAACAAAGTTAACTACAAAAAAAATACCAAACTAACTTCAATTAATGAGTTACTTTCTAATCTTAATAAACCGTAGCAAACTTACAGTTTGTGAAAGTGCAAATGCACCAGAATTGTCTTGCGTTACAGTGGAACCCTCGATAGACACATCAGCCTGCGTATCGGTCAGAATAGTGGAGGAATGTATTGTTGTCTGAGGAGATAATGGGCATGCGGCATTCGCCGATGAAACCGGCACGCCGATATTAAACAATTTCTGCTGCAAAGAATGCATGTACGCGTCGTATCCTCCAACCATCTGATTATTATGAGGCGTAGCTGGATAACTTATAGGTGGTGTACCAACATTCAGTGATTCCGACGGCTGACTAGTCACTTGTACAAGTTTCTGATGCAGATCAGCTATAGTTTGTGGTCCTGCACCAACGTTTCCGACGCCGTTTATATCCGACATTTTGTCCAATGAATTTTGTTGACTGAGTTTGCGGTGTTGCTGTTGCTGCTGTTGTTGTTGTTGTTGCTGTTGCTGCTGCTGCGGTTGCGACAACTGTTGTTGCAGAATCGACGTAGAATCGATGGATTCAACAAGAGTGTGCTCAGGCGTCACATCATGACTGGAATTCTCATTTTCAGATGTAGGTAATTGACAATCGGAACTAGTACGACGTATACTGAAATGATGAAGTAAACTTAATATAACTAGAAAGTGTTAGACATATGTTTCATATCGGTTTTTCTTTTGTATTGTTGCTATTGAAGAGAAATGATAAATGTACATACCAGTTTAAACTCGAAGATTCCGAATTCTCAATTTCCAAAGGTTTTGCTGGATGCTGTTCCGGCAGTTTTAAATGTAAATGTGATTGATCAAACTGATTGATGACAGAAGATTCGCTATGTTGTTGATCTTGCACAATTTGCTGATGCATCTGTGGCTGCAAAAGAACTTGTTGTAACGGCAATTGATTTGGGAGTGATTGCAGCTGATTTGGCTGTATATGTCGTATCGGCTGCTGTAAGGGAGTTTGATTAGCTACAATCCACTGTCCTTGAGTGGTTGATTGATTTGATACACTTTGAAGAACGGACTGCACTATCTGTGACTGCGCGTCAATTTGAGGGATCGTTAACGGAATCGATTGCGGTATCGGCTGCACTTGGTTTTGCTGAAGCACCGGCTGATTTTGAAACGCTTGTTGAAAATTCTGCTGTCCTTGATATCCCTGATGAATGATCTGCCCTTGATAATTATGTTGAATAGGCGGTTGAATTTGCAACTGACTCGCCTCTGGTTGTATAGGCTGAAAATACTGTTCAGACTGCACAGGTTTGTAGTCAACTGATGCAGGAGCAACGACATTAGAAACAGCAGCTGGTTCATGACTGGCCAAAGGATGAGGCGTGGCAGATTTGGATTTTGGATTCGAAAGTATGTTTGCTAAATTTTGCGCGAGATCTGGAAGCGTCGAAGATACCTCTTTCGTCTTAACGGCGACTTTGGGTGTGGAAATGTCTGCGGTAGCGACTGGATGTATCGAAGCAGTTACCGGCATAGATGAAGGTAAGGTTCCCGGAATATGTTGCACGTTTTGATGAAGAGGTTGAGTAGCTTCTACGACGTTTTGTGGCAATGACACTGTAGCCGGGATGTCTTGCGGAACGACTTGTATGTGTTGCATATGCGTTACAGGTATACTAGTTACGTTCACGGTTTGCCTTTTTTCCTCGGTCATACCGGGCGATTCCAAAATTTGAGAGTCCAAAGATACATTGGACATAGCGGATAAACTCGACACTCTGCGATTTCGATCATCCACAGTCGTCGGTTGTACCGGTTGCATGGGGCCCGATAGCATGACGTACTGCTGCGTCGGAGGCTGTATCTGTTGCGGAATAAATTGTTGCACCGCCGGACGCTGAGCTTGTTCCGCTTGCATATGCATCTGCATTATACCTTGCTGCATAGGAATTTGCTGCTGCGGTGGTTGCATTACTACGGCAGGTTGCATCATCGCTTGATTTGGATACTGAGCCTGCGTTTGAGCTATTCCGTTTGAATGGAGAGACTGAGGTTGCAACTCCTGTGAATTAACCGGTACGAAATGCTGTACGCCAGTCTGAGGTATCTGGGAAGTTTGCTGCGCCGTTATCGTAGATCCTTGGACGATTATGGTATGCTGGTTTGACTGTCCAATAGTCGTGGTTTGTTGCATGTGTCCCGTTACCTGTTGCAGAGTTTGCATTTGAATAATGCTCTGCTGCAGCCCGATCTGTTGTCCCGGCTGTAAAAGCTGTTGTGTGCTGTCTGTTTGTTCCATGGCGTACGGAATACTCTGCTGAACTATCGTTTCATTATTGCTAGTTGGCTCGAGCGTTGTCACATTTTGAATTTCTAAAACATTCGTTTCGACATGTTCTTCATTTTTTAATATAAGCTCCACGTTTGCAGTAGGCGCAACAGACTGCGATACTGACTGTGACGTTACAATATTTGTACGATCTATGCTTTCGCCGACAGCAGAAGATTCCTCATCAGCCGCGATATTTTTTTGTTCGATCACAGGACTAACTAAGAAGCGAGAAATTTTGCGCATCGGCGTCGGTACGGTCAAAGTCGATACCTCTGCGGCAACATCGGGCACATTTATCTCTTTAAATATTCCAGATTCCTTTACATCTACTACATCCTGCTCTTGAGATTCTTTCAATGCCTCATTTGTGTGACCTGCGCTGACTATTGTATCCTGTACTTGAGTCTGAACGTGTGTTGTAGATGTTTGATAAGATTTAAACGCCGAATTATTAGTATCGTCTTGAATATTGTGTTGTGCTTCCATAATCGTTTCCGCGGGCATTACAGAAACGACAGTTTCTTGATTGTCAGTTGGATCACTCGGTATATTTGTAGGTGTTAAAGTATCAGTATTTTGTGTAGATGTGGATGACCTCCTGGAAGCCTCTGCCGATGTATTTTCAGCACCGGCTTGACTATCAGGAGTCTGTACAACTTGTTGCTTCTCCAAAGTAGTGTTGGCGATATGAGAAATAATCTGATCAATCGGCAACAATTTAGTTGGAGTAGAAGTATTTGAAGTTTCGTCTCTCTGAAATGGACACATAAAATATTGATTATTTCAAATACTTATTAGTGGCAGATAAATATACAATATAAACAATAACTGTACATATACACACAATATATTTAATGAAACATATTAACAATTCTGCATTATAAACTTTAAAATATATCTTACATTATCATTAAATTGTAAAAAAAATATTTTAAAGATATCTATGAAAAACAATTTTCATAAAAAATATATATTATAAAAATATTCTTACTTTTATTTATGCAATGGAAATAACATCTTGTCAAATTGTATTAAGTACCATGCAGTACTTAAAATATAATGCAAAATATATGTTGATAAATATAAAAACAGAATAATCTTTTATTACAATATTCATAAAATAAAAATATTTATAAAATAAAAATACGCAATTTTTTCAATATATAAATTATAAATCAATACAATTAATGAATACAACACACAAAATAATATGTGCACGTGTACATGATTTCTTTGATATACACATATATACGTTGTATTATAGTAATGTAAGATGATCTGTGAAAAGAAAAGTGTAAAAATATGATGTAAATATGATTCCAAGAAAGTTCTGACAATTTAAAAAAATTTCTGTTATACATAAAAATCTATTTCTTGACTATGCTTTCTTTGAAATCACGCGTTTAGTACTAGGTTTTTTCTCTGTATTATGAAAAATATCAACACCGCAAAAAATTAAAACTTTTTTAAAATCTCGAAACTTTCTTTGGTTTCTGCATAACGTGAACCTATAACCAAACTATAACAAGACAAAATTATAATGGCCTAACAAATGTCCGAGTCTCAGCATAATTGGTTGCAAGTGTAACAGAAATGAGATGCGTAAGCGTCCACAGGTGTATAATTCTGAAATACAGGAGAAACGGGAAAAGGGATGGTGGAATCGATGAACTCACCGAACGGTGTCTACGATGGACTTTGTACGACGAGCGGTGGCTGCTTTGACGTGTTAGCGAGCCATGTCTCACCTGCTGCGTCCAAAACCATATATACCAATTATATACATACCCTTGATTCTATATTGAAAATATATGTTCCACACAAAGCTCCCTATGTTAAGCTATTCTAATATTACTGCCCTGGAGTATAAATTCGATATTTTAAATGGAAATGCAAATTGCTCCATTTAAAGAGAAAATGACTACTTATGCAAAGCATTGTCTTAGACGCATTTGTACGTTTGAAAAGTATATAAAAGTTTCACGCGTAAAATAGCGTCCAGATAAGGAAATTAATGACAGAATTCTGCAAAGTATGATGTAAGTATCGTAAGTTTACACCGTACACCGCACCTTCAACGATGACATCAATGTTTAGCTTATATTCTTTAATAGCTACAAAAATCACACCTTAGCTGTATCGAGACTGTGATCACGATCTCTAGGACGTCGGCTTGTAACCGGGCTTCCACCAGCAGATTGATCAGGCGGGCCATGGGCTACCAAAGGTAAGGTACGTGTAGGATCCAAACGCAATTGTTTAACAATGTCTTCAATTAATTCTATGAACGTCTCACACTGAGATTGCGGCAATAGATTTTCAGCAACCTGAACATATTAGGAAAAAAGGAAAAAAATTATGTAAAAAAAATAATATAAAATAAGATGTCTAAACAGTATATTTACTCAAATTTTGTAGAAAAAATTCTCTGTAAATTCCCGAATTTTTCAGTTTTATTCAAAATTCCAAATAAAATTAAAAAATTGTTTAAATATAGCTTTGAAATAAATTTATTTTATTATACTTTTTACTATTCCTGAATCAAACAATTCCAAAGAAAAGCTATTTGAGTTTTTATATTCAATTTAAAAAAGAAATAATGAACTAAACATGGAACGTCTGTCTGTAATACACAAATCTATCTCACCCAAAGTACAGAATTTGAAAGGTGATTAAACACACAATTATAATTTTGAATAATGTATTATCTTCTATAGTCACTGATTTTCTTTATAAAAACTCGTACGTAAGATACAAGAGAATGTACGTAAATGTGCATGCAATATTTATAGCTAATCGATTTTGCATATATATAAAGAAAAAATGATCAAAGAAACAATTTTATTTAAAAAAGAAAGATTTAAATATTTAAAAGTAAAATTTCTTAAAAATGTCCTTTAGTATTAATAAAATCCCTTGAAAATTCATGATTTTTAAGAGTTAAAAAATAAATTTCTTGAAAATTCCAGGTTTTCCCAGTTTTCTCGATAGTAAACATTCTAAACAAAGATATGTTCTTACCAAATTGTTAGCAATATCTGTTGGTACCATGTCGTCTCGATCAAATTTAAATGTAACAGTCTTTTGTTTACTCGTATCCAACTGGCACTCGACAGTCATTGATTGTCCTTCACCGCTGCTGACAGACAAGACCGTCAATTTAATGCCCGGTTTTTTACGTTTAGTCCCTGTACGTTTTATCCGGCTTCTCTCGGAAGTAGGAACGCTTTCGGAATTTTCTGGCGTGACTCTGTAAAACAAAATATTCAATTAACAATTTTTTACTCTGTTTTTCTTCTATCTTGCCTTACCCATCGTTTGACGCTACAGTTTGCTGTGCAACGCCCGTTGCGACTGGAGCAGGAGCAACAATTTGATCTTGTTGTAAATTAATTGGTAGATCCGGTGGCAGAGATTGTACCGAATCCATAGTGTCTTGTTTTACCAGAGATCTGTCAGTCACAGGACATTGATCCGCATTTGAAAGAAAATGTTGATGTGGTTGTTGCAAATTAGTAGATGATGGCGCCGAGATATTCGCCATATTGGGTGTTATCGACATAGAATTGGACATAACGTTTGCGTTTTGTGAATATTGCATTTGCATGAGAATATTTTGTTGAGATTGAGGCTGTTGTCCAGTGTTTCCGAGTAAAGCAGGCGCGCTCTGCATATTAGGAATTGTCGAAGTCGAGACATTTTGCATATGCGTCACGGCTGATGTATTATTGGCACTTATAGCCGGCGGTATAGATGTTTGAACTTGACCTGCCGATGGGATGTATTGCGACTGCGAGGATGCGGGCATCGCATTCGCGGGTAAACTCGCGTGAGAATAAATCTGCGTAGCAGTTTGGGTGGACGATAAGATTTCTACGTGACCGGAGGGATTAGTAGACGTGGCATATGTGTGAAATATTTGTTGCGGCATGGTTTGTTGATACAAAGAGCCCGCTGATACATATCCCGAGGAGCCAGTGGTGCTCTGCTGATAATATTGCTGATTTTGAACGGGCGGCGAACTAACGGTATGTTGATGCAACTGCTGAACATGTTGAAGTTGTGGTTGTGCCGCATATTGCTGCTGTTGAAGCTGTTGATGCATGTGTTGTTGTTGAGGCAATATTTGCATTTGAGGCTGCATTTGTTGCTGCATCTGATGAGAAATTTGTTGCGGAACACCCATCTGATTCAATTGTATATATTGCTGTTGAACATGCTGCTGCTGTTGCAATTGTGGCACCTGTGGAAACTGAGGCTGAGCTTGAAGGTTTTGTGGAGTTGAACACTGTGGAGAATTTGCATTCAAGCTCTGCGAGACGTACTGTTGCTGTTGTTGCTGCTGAAACTGCTGCTGTATTTGCTGTTGGTATTGTATTTGCTGTGCTTGTTGGGGTTGCACGACCGACGTTTGCTGTTGAATTATCGGTTGTTGCTGAACCATTTGAACCTGCTGTACTTGTAAATTATGCTGTTGAGCTTGTTGAGCAGTCGACTGTAATTGCTGTTGCTGAATAGGTATTTGAGTTTGTTGCAATTGCATCGGATTTTGCATCTGCATATTAATATTAGACTGAATTTGTTGTTGCTGTTGTTGTTGCTGCTGTTGCTGCTGCAATTGCATTTGCTGAAGAAGCAGTTGTTGCTGTAATAAATTCTCGTTTGCAGCGTTAGCTGTGACATCCGTGGCTGTGGCAGCAGTTTCCCTGTCCAAACGTTCCCTCTCTTCTTTGGCTTTACGATCTTCTCGTTCTCGTAATAGAGTGGTAATTTGCGATTTCAACATCTTAGCCACTGCTTTAGCGTCTTCCTCTAATATAAGGCTAGATTTTGCCATTTCCAGCGCTACCTCCTCTGCGTTATCAGCCTGTATGTCAAAGTCGAATTGTATCGCTTCGTTTTCCTTGTGCTTGTTACTACGTTTCTTTGGATCCAGCACACGCAATCTAAACTCGACACGCGACAGCTCCATATCCGCAACCGCCGAATCTCGCGAAACCATCTCCAATTTCAGTCCAACATCATCGGCGAAGAATTCATGATTAAGTAAGTCTTTAACGAGCGGTCGTTCTTCCTTCTTTAAACGTATACACATTTCTATAATATCACGTACCTCCGGATTTTCAACTTTATCGTAGCTCTGTGGTTTAACACCAGATACTACGCGTTTGTATATTTGTGCTGGCCCTGTACACTCGGAATATGGATACTCACTAGTAGCCATCTCGAGCATACACATTCCGAAGGCATAAACATCAACCGACTCATCATAATGTTCTTCGTACATTTCAGGCGCCATAAATTCCGGTGTACCGATAACGCTTTTTGCAAAACTACGATTCTTCAATGTTGCAAGACCCAAATCACCAATTTTCACGCTACCCGTCGTACCCGTGATAAAAATATTATCACATTTCAAATCACGATGTATAATAGGTGGTGATCTAGAGTGAAGAAAGCTCAAGCCTTTCAAGATTTGCCGACACCAAGATTTTACTACTTTGGGATTGATCTTCTTAAACCTCCTCAAATACGTTTTCAATGTTCCTGATGTCATAAGCTCAGTGACTAGTACAATATATTTCCTACGGGTAAGTGTAACTTCCCAATAGTCATAAAATCTTACAATATTCGGATGTTGTAATCCTTTTAACATTTCAGCTTCTTCTCTAAATCTCAATCTCTCTGTCTTATTCAATTTTTTCTCCTGCAATTCGCACCAAGCTACAGCTACGCCCGTTTGGGTATCTAATCCGCGATAAACAGTCTTGAAACTACCACGACCAATTTCCTCTTCAAATTTCAAAAATCTTCCATCCGGTGAAATACCGACAGCTTTCTCCTCGTCGTCGTCATCCTCGACAGTCTGCACCTTAACTTTCATTAATAAATTTTGCACCTCCTCCATCGCCATTGTTTTTTGAGACAATTTCTCATCCGCTTTAAAGTTTTCATCAAGCAACGGACCGATAAAACCTTCTACTGTTTCTTCCTGCGTACCTATATCCTTTTCAGAATGCTCCCTCATCTTTGTTTCGTCTCGCAAACTTGTATTCTGCATCTCATCCATCTCGGTGTCTAATGGCGGAACTTTGCCTAATTTACTTAACGATTCATGAAGCGCCTGTGCTGCTACTATGTCGCTGATACTGGTGCCATCGTCGTCATATATCGTCACTCTTTCCTCATCTTCCTCTTTTTCTACATCCACCGTTTTAGTGTCTGCATCCGTCAACTCCTCCAATACCTTTGATGTTACAAATCTCGAACTCTTAATTACCTCTTCACTTAAACCTGCATTATTCTTGATCCTCGTTATTTTTTCTTCCTTATCACTGCTTATGGTATTCAAAGAATTGATGGTTTCTTTATCTGTACCGTCATCTGTATACTCTACAGTCTTTCTTTTTCCTTGTTTACTTTCACTATTATCGTCTGTGGAATTCATTTCTGTATCTATCGATATCGTAGTATCATTTAAATCCTTTTCTATGTTGGCCGTTTCAATATCTTTACTATTATGATGTTCAATCATTTTTTCTGTAAAATTTGTATTTTTATGTTTCAGAACTTTCTGGTTACTATTACTAATAGATCTGGAACCAAGGACAGAACTCGACGATTTTTGCTTATCATTTATAATACTTTCCTGATTAACTGCGTGTAATTCGTATACTGCAGACGATTTCATTGACATAACATTTTTTTGTTCAAACTCATTTAAAATCACGTGTTGTACATCTGCAGCATTCCTTGATGAATCGGTACATTCGGCAAGAACGTGTTCCACATTTGCTTCCTCATTTTTGCTCAATTTTGCAGACTTTACTTTACTAATTGGTGTAGAAGGTGTAGAACTAGACCCTATATATATATATATATACATATAATAAAATTTTAATTCTAATATATTATACATCTTATCTATTATCTTATATACTATTTAGTTTGACTTTGTTAATTTTACCTGGTGTTGCAAACGCATTCTCCGTTGCTGCGATTGCTTCTTCAGCATCACTGAAACTACGATCATTTTCATGATCTAAGGATGATGAATTCACACTTTGGGAAGATGATCGATCAGAGATACGCAAGGCAGATAGTACTTTCTTTTTAGAAGATGGCGAGCTGGTCACAAGACCATTGCTAGTTATAGATAAAGAATCAGTACTCTGATCGTGTCGCTGTGTTCGATTTTGCTTTTTGGAAATAATAGCAGAGCGACTTATATTGGATAATACCTGCATAAAACATAAAATGACACATTGAATCAATACATAATAATTCGTATATAATAAATAAAGCATTATATAAAATAATAACTTTAATAAAACTTAATAATAATTTTTTAATCGTGTTATACAATGAATGTATAGACATTTTTGTTTAAATTTTTAATTTAGTCAATCTAACTAACCTTCCTATCACCAGTAGTGTTGGCACTAGGACCTGCCTGCGTGACAATAGATAGCTTTCTTTGGCGTTTGTGATTGATATTGTGTGTGTGAATCCTTTGGGTCGTTACAACTCCACTTTCCTGAGAGGCTAAGTGGCCCACTGACAAATTAATGCCACTTGAGTTGCCACTGGCCACCAGCTTAGGACATAAACTAGACAAGCCACCGCCAGTTCCACCTGAAGAACGTTGCCTGCTTGTCTCATACCTAAAATTCCATACATATCATTTTATAATGAGGTCGAACAGGATCTGTTTTATTGCATATAAGATAAAAATACCAATTTTATCTTATATGCAATCTAACTTTTTCAATATTCATTTTATTTAAATCTTTATAGATTTAATTCAAAGTTCAAAACATTATATTAATAATCATTACATAAATATTTAAATTAATGATAAACTTGCTTCATATACATGTAAATATGTATATTTAAAAAATCTTAAAAACAGATATTATGACTCATCTATAAGAAATGTCACACTCTTTCTATCAGAATTTTTGGAGATTTATCCAATTTTATCATATCTTACTTATTTAAACATACATATGCGCATGTACGTGCAGACGTACACGCGCATACACGCACGCACACACATACACACGGGCGCGCGCGCAAACGTAAAATATAAAATTCTTCAAGAAAAAGTATAACTCTGTATAGAATCATCTAAGTGTATAAATCAGTATATGAAATATCTTTTTTGTTTTTAAAAGTACAGGAAAATTTTGAAGAATAAAGTTGCAGAAAATATAAAAGAATCATATTTGTTATTTCTAAAACTACTATACATATGTGTGTATATAATGTATAATTTTATGCTATATATTTAATGATGTATTAATATGTACTTATATAAAGCCTTTTTTTCTATTACATTAGTGCATAATAAGCTTATCGTGTAATTAAAATTACTTTAAGTATACTCTCGATTATCGAGAAAGAGGGGATTAATTCAGTTGCAGAAAAATATTTAAAAAAATGTTAATTGATATGAATTAAATAATTTTTGCATTTTTTTTAAATTTTGTATACATGATATCATTTATATCTAACTTTGGATCATCAATATTCACATTCTATTCTAAATTTAAAAAAAAAAGCAAATATTTTTTCATGGTAAATGTACCACACCACAAGTCAGCATAAATTTTAAAAATATTTACATTTGATAAATATATCAAATGTAAATATTTTTAAAATTTATGCTGACATTTGATTACATTTCAAACTTAAAAAAATTAATTTAAATATTACATTTTCAAGTACACATTTTTTATTACAATATTGATAGCATAAGCAAACAAAACTTAAATACTTATTTAATTCATTGTTTATTAATAATTGTTTTAGTAATGTAACGAATGTTTAGTAAATTTTATAGCACTCCAAAACTGAAAATCTTATGGCGCGAAAATGGTATGATCTATGCAATATATTATAAAATAACATGTTGTTAGTATACAAAATTATGTACATTCATGCTTCAGAAAGTTTTTAAACGTTTACGTTTTCAATCTTAAAAATTAATAAGACAATCACTGATAAAATATTGATAAGTGTACATTTTTGCATTACTTGAAAAATTAGTTGATACAGGCATTAAGTGCTTGTTGAAAATTATATTTGAAACAACTCAACTATAAATTTTGAGATTATGCACATTAATATTTATAATATATATATATATATATAATTATATCCATTTTCTCTCTCTTGATTTATCGAGAATTTACTATAATTATTATAGTAACAGTTACATAAATGCGCAATTAATAATAGAATTTTGTAAAGCAGAATATTTAGAAACTTAAAAAGAAATTTATTATAATTAATTAGAAAAAAAGATAAGTAGATTATACTAAAAGAAATAGTTATAAATGAATAGTAAGGTATAACAAATGACAGTGTAAGAAGCATGATTTTTGATACAGACATCATTATACCTGTCCTGCCTGCTGTGGCCAGATGAAAAGAATCCACGCACTGTGTTGCCTATAGCTGCTCTCTTTTTAGTCTCTCTATTTTTTTCTCTGTGCCCCCCAGATCCAGTGCTCACCTGATGATCTTCACGAGTACCTTTATCACCCTACAATAATATGCAAAATATAAAGAAATTATTTAAAGATATATTTATATTTTAAAATACCAGAAATTTATATTTTAAAATACCAGAAATTAAACCATTTAAACCTAATTTTTACAGGGTATTTATTCAAATTTTGTAAAAAAATTCTATGAAAATTACCGTTTTTTTTTCAAGAATTTTATTCACATAAAATTTCAGGTAAGATAAGAAAATTCCAAGATTAGAAAATTGTTTATATAATTCAATTTTGAAATAAATTTATTTTATCTTTTAATGTTCCTTAATCATACAATTACAAAAAAAAGCCACTTAAGTTTGGAATATTAAATTTAAAAAGTACTAGAAAAAAAGAATATAAGCTAAACGATCTGTCCGCAAAAACATGAATTTAGTTATGCAAAATTTAAAAAGCAATTAATCATGCATCCAATTTAGAACGATGTACTTTTATTGTCATTGAATTAACAAAAACGCGAGTCACATGAAAATGTACAGAAAATGCACGTGAATGTACAGAGATGTATAAGTCATATTTATTGCTAATCGGTCGTCGTCATTTCGTATCATCAAAAATTAGAAGTAAATGATACAAGAAACAATGTTATCAGAAAGAGAGAGATAGAATTGAAACTTAAAAGTAGAATTGCAAATATTTCCCCGAGTTTCAATAAAATTCCCTGAAAATTCCAGGTTTTTCATGCATCAAAACCAATACATTTGAAAAATGATATTGAAAAACACCCTGTTTTAATGATAATGACATAGAACTTATTTCAAGTATATACAGCCTTGGTAAAAAATATTAAGCACTTAATTTTTTTATTATTTTTAACTCAAAGAATTTAAACAAAAATTAAATTGAGAATTATATTTTATTTCAAAACTCTTTAAACTCATGTTTGTCAGTAATTAATACAAAATAATACAGACAAAAAATTCCAGATAAACAAAAAGATATAGGTGACTATAATTTTTATCAAGACTGTAATATGTGACAGAAAAATATTAAAAAATGTAAAAACTTATTTAGAATTTATCAGAGTATAAAATTGCAAACAATATAAAAATATCAATACCAGACCGCATAATTGTATATAACAAATTTTAATATAAGAAAGGTCAGTCATAGCAAGATCTTTACGCTGAAATAATATGTTATATATTTCTATTCATGCTGATCTACGCGTTATTACTTTCGAATTCAAACACGGTTCTTGAAAATGAAACATATAACATATTATTTCAGTGCAAAAATCTCGCTATGACCAACCCTGCCTTTCTTATATTAAAATTTGTTGAATATAAAAATACATAATAAAAGTATATACATATCAAAATGTACATTGTGAAATCTTACCTTTAAACCAATGAATTTTATGTTTAAATTGTTAGCACTTGTTGGGACAGGACTTAGATCACACCGCAAACGTCTATGTGATTTTTCAACTATCGGGGGATCTTCGTCTACGTTCAATTGACTTCCAATCGAGAAAGCATGCGACTGCGTTAATATAATATCGTCTGTACTGTGCTTATAGTTGCTGTTCACTGAACTCACTGTTTTGCTGTCATTATAGCATCTCGGCATTGCACATAACCAACTTTACTTAAAATTCTATTTCACAAAATTTATTCTCCCTATTCTCTTGTGCCTTTACACTCAGCCTCGCTCCAATATAAAATTAGTAAAACTCGTACTATCATCACCTCCTTAAGATAAGCAAATTGAAATTCTTTTTTCAACTGTGACTATATATCTCTTGATGAGCAGTCTTTGTTATAAGATTTAAAATATCCGTATCTGTAACATTTTGGACTTAGACTGTATATCCCACCATACAAACTGTTGAGCTGGCTAGCAAATTTCTAGTGCCCAAGGAACTAAAACAATCTGAAATCAGAGAATGATTTCGTCCAATCACTACATGAAAATTTTATTGCAAATTAACATTTTTATTTTATCCTAACATAAATAAAAAAAAATTATTGACAAAAGATCATATTTTAATTATATTTCATTAAAAAATATGAAAATAAAAAGTTAATTATTATTCATTAAATATAAAGCATTAAATGATATTATTTTAACTTTTATTAAAATTTATGCACTCTTATAACTTATTAAAAAATTATTAATATGATTAAGTTAATTTTAATATATTTGTCGTATTGCAATAAAAAGTGATTTTGCATTGCAATCACAGATACCAATACATGTAATAATTAAATAAATTTAATATAATTGGCTTATTAATAGAGTTATAAATAAATTAATAAATGTAATATTTAATCTCAAACATCAACAAACACCTCAATTGCAGAGATTCCTCTACAGTTTCCACTTCTCAATATTTGATGCACACTTGTAAAATAATGAACAAAAATTGAGATAAATACTGCAATTGAAAATATTTCCATTTACCTTCCTTTTACATTAAGATACACTCGACATTAACTGATCATGAAAATTACCCATTCAGCAATAAAATCGAGACGGAGATACATGCGTATAAGAGGCGCACGAACCCTAAACGGAGTATTATCGCAAATCAATTTGCTATCAAACTATATCAGAGCGTCAATCAAGGAAACAATCGAGACGTAGGAGCATTTGGTGTTTTGATCAGGAGCATACACGCGCGACCGTGTCACAAACAAAGAGAGACCGCTAGGAAACACCGTTCGTGTCGTTAAAGTCGCAGAATGTTGTTAAGCACCGTGGAATACGCCGCTTGAAAAATATGACAATATACAGGGTGTCCCGACATAGCAGACGCGCGCACGCACGCACAGCACACACACACACACACACACACGGGCACGTACACGCGCGTGACACGCACGTTACGCTTCTCCGATACAATCGAACGGCGACCCGTTGACACGGGTGAAGGAAGCGGCGTTAACACGATGATCGAGGGGGATCTCTCGCGCGCGCACGTCCACACAGGCAGGCAAGCAGGCAGGCAGGCAAACAGACACACAGCCAGACACACACACACGAACGCACGTACGCCACGCACGAAGGAGGCATTCGCAAATCAAACGACGCATACCCGTTCCGTCGCACATACACACGTACACAACACACGTACACATGCGTGCGCGAGCGCGAAGCGCACGGTGGCGTTAAAGTTAAAGGCACCGCACGCGCGAAAGACAGAGAGGATAATGTGACATCTATCCCAAAAATATCGCTCGTCGGGACAAGTTTTGCGCGTTGCGCTCCGCGCGACGTCCCGTCGGGCGGACGAGGTGGCGCCGAGGCCGCGGCGCCCCGCGGCACGTCATGCGGCGCGCCGTTATTTTTGACTGATAAAGTATCTCGCCAAAGTGTCCGCGCGATGTACATGTCATACGGAGGTGAGAGAGATGCACGAACCAACCAGTACCTACTTCGGTCTCGGGCTTTCATACGGGGGATAATCAGTTGTCCGTCCGCTCTCTCGTATTTTCGTTACCTCCGACGCGAACCCAGTCATACTAGCCTCGCGGTTGCGTCAACGAAACGGCACTCGTTAAAACCCCTTAGCCAGCCGGTACTCACATTTGTCTCGCAGAAAATTCGCCCCGACTACACCCAAATAACTACCATTTTTTTTCCACCACTGAACGCTACGCACTCTCACGGTGCTATGCGCAAAGCGGCGATATGTACTAATCGACGTAGCTCGGGCGTCTGGCGAGCGGCCCTCGAAACGTGTCGTCAAGTCTCGCGCGCATGACGCTAGGTGGTGCCGCTGCAGCCGCTTTTGTCATAAACGGTAGATGGCTTAGATGGAACACTATGCAATGGATGGAATTCATAGGCTGGTATTCATAGTCTATTCTTATTTCGAGATTATCTTAATTAATATCTTAAGATGCTGATACAGCTTGCTGATTGGTTGATGATGTCTTAAGATTGATTGATGATGTCTTAAGGGCCTTTTTCACCAATTAAAGCTAACCGAGAGATTAGTGTCTATTGGAATTGACCAATTGCATTTGTTATTTCACACAACAGGCGATGCGATTGGTCAATTCCAATGGACTAACCGATCGGTTAGATTGGTGAAAGAGACCCTAAATGTCATCAACCAATTAGAGAGCCGTATTAGCATCTTAAAATGTTATTTAAGACGATCTTGAAATAAGAATCGACTATGAATACCAGCCATAGTCGATTTGTGTATTTAAGATCATCTCAAATACCGTCTTCAGATATCGTTAATCAATCAGAGAACCATATTAGCATTTTAAGGCCGGTATTTATAGTCGATTCTTATATTTAAGATTGTCTTAAGCATAATCTTAAGATATCATTAACCAATCAGAAAGCCGTATTAGCATCTTAAACTATTACTTAAGCGACTTTGAAATAAGAATCGACTATAAATACCGCCCGGTTCATGGAAAATTAGGCCGGTATTCATAGTCGATTCTTATTTCAAGATTATCTTAAATAATGTCTTAAGATGCTGATACAGCTTTCTGATTGATTAATGGCGTCTTAAGATGATACTTAAGATGATCTTAAAGATAAGAACGCACTATGAATACCGATCTTAAAGGTTGGTTTATGCAGGCCGTAACCGCTAACTTATGTCGGAATCTGTAAGAAATTAACTAATCATAATCGATTTATGGAAGAATAATCGACTATGATTGGTCAATTGCTTACAGATTCCGGCATAAGTTAGGCTCAATGCACACAGGACGCGTCAACGCGTTACGCGTGGCGAATAGCCAATTCTTTTGCTTTCTTTTGCATTCTTTTGCTTTCTTATTTCTTGTCATAAAAACGAAAAAATGATTGGCTATTCGCCACGCGTAACGCGTTGACGCGTTCTGTGTGCATTGAGCCTTAGCGGTTATGGCCTGCATAAACCAACCTTAATAACGACAAATACAATTGGTCAATTCCGATAGACTAATCAGCGATTAAGTTAATCGGCGTTGGTGCAAGTGGTCCTTAGAAAAATATCTCAGGGCCACTTTCACCAACGCCGATTAACTTAATTGCTGATTAGTCTATCAGAATTGACCAATCGCATTTGTCGTTTTTACTTAACGACAAATACGATTGGTCAATTCCGATAGACTAATTAGCGATTAAGTTAATCGGCGTTGGTGCAAGTGGCCATGTTGAGTCGACGGAACACGCACATGAAAATCCACCCGTTAGCACGGGAGTCGCGGTCGCGCGTTGCGATGTAATTCAACCGCGTCGCGACTCGCGATATTTCGTGATGGTTCGCGATCGTCCGCGATCGTCCGCGATAGTCTGTGTTTGTCCGCGTACACGCGGATACGTTCGTTTGCTGTCGCCGTTTGCACCGCTGTTATGTAGATGCCACAATGAGAACAGTCCGCGATAGCTGAAAGTGATTCCGGGGATTGCAACGGTGCGGGAACGGTGTCGCGGGAAAATGACTTCTTTCGTGTCGTCGAGAGTCTAGGGATTCATGAAATTGAAGAAGCGAAAGAGTCTGTGCGCGCAGTGCGTGAATATGCCCGCCAAGGTCTCTAAGAAGGTCGTGGGCATGATCATACGAAGCCGAAAGTCCATTATGAAGGATGGAGTTATCACGGTATCAATGATTTTTCGTTAAATCTCACCCAAGTCGCCTCCTTCTCCTCCTTTCCCCTCCCCTCTCCTCCACCGCGACCGAGGCGGCCTGACCGCCCGAGTCGCTGCCACCGATGGCACCCTCTCTTCACTCCGACACCCGCTACATACCTGTCCGTTTGCGCACACAGCTTTTATCTCTAGTCCCATTTTATCTTCACACAGTGTATCGCATGATCGGTAACCAACAAGGGGCACTATTCACGTGGAAACCCGTACTTTGTCCCTTGTACGTACGCTTCGAGGAAATATTTGGGCGAGGATGTATCCACGATCGTGCTCCACGTTACGGGCGATCTCTGCCAATATTTTTGCAAGTTGCGAAGATAAAACGGGGACATTGATATCCATGGGCGCTTGATCCTCGATAGATATTTTTTGCGCATATACATAAAAATTTATTTTTCTTTTTAATAGATATGATAAGTGCACTATACAATATAACACATACATACACATGATATTTGTGTATATTTAGTATTTTTCAATGTTGAGTATTGTCTCGAAAATTATTGTCTTCCGTGCACATTATTTGCATATACGTTAGCATATTCTTTTCTATTTTATACAAAGCAATGTGCAGCATGATTGCAGAAAAAAGATCCAATTGCAGCTTATTTACATAACCTACATAGCGTGTAATCAGCTGATTAGACTATTTTTGTAGACACATTTGTTACAAATTTGGAAAGGACATCTAGTACATGGAAAAAAAAATTGAACTTGACGAAGGAAAAACAACTTGCCATATTTCAACTGCAATTTAGACATTAGTTTGATTTATAATTTAGAATTTAATAGAAAGAGAGAAATTTTACGTACAGTTTCCCGGGTCTACATTTAGATCGCGCTTCTAAAGATATTAGTCTATTTTTTGTTATTCTCGTTTTACGTCCAATGAACGGCGAAGATAGAATAACGAAAAGACGCTGCAATTTTATAAACGCGTTCTGAATACGAACCTTCGTTTTTGCAAGCAATATTGCCGTAAAATATGTACTTATTTACATCGTCTTTGATAAGGCGTGTTCGATGAATCACTAAACAAATCTTCGCGTTTAATATAAAAGTAATTAATTTCTGCTGCTTATCTCAATGAAAAAAAAGTAAATTATTGTATTTTTTCCTGTGTCATTGTGATGTTTGAATCGGTTTTTTTTTTACTGAGGTTATTTTATATTTAAACTCGAAAAAAGTTGGAAAAGATAAAGCTAAATAATCTTTTATGAAATTGTTTTTATCATAAATTGTCGATGCCATATATGTATATTGTATATATACATACATATACATCTCTGCGTGCATGTATGCGCGCACGTAGCGCATAACAGGCAAGTGTCGCGCGCATCCAGAGCCGTAACCAGGCAGAGACAACAGGTTCAGGGCAGTCAGGGCTCCTTTTTGGCTGCGTTCTGAAATTCACTGATATTACTGAAAATCTATAGGTCACGTTACATATTCTATAGATTTTCACAGTACTGGCAGTGAATTTTGGAACGCAGCCAAAGAGGGGCCCTGAAATAGAACTGATAAAAAAATTGTCAAATATATTTCAAATTTTAAATTTCGCCGCTGTAAGTTTGAAGCCTCGACACTAATAATACAAAACGTTAAAACTGTAACTCCACTTGATGTTTTACAGATTTTTTTCTTTGGATTAATTGATTGAATAGCAAACTCAATATTAAAATTGCTTCCGGAATATTTCTCACTGTCTTCGTTTCTATCGGTTCGTATAAGAGAAATTTTAGCAAATCAAAATTAATAGCAAATTCGGTAGACTTGCACCAAGATTCGAAAAAATCTGAATTAAAAAAAAAATAAGATCCACTTGGTGCATTTTTTTTAGTTTTATTGGAATTTTTTTTAATTTTATGCATTTTTATTTTCTATAGTCCACTAATGATTAACAAAATATGCTATTCAATTTACAATTTTATTTTGAATTAATTTCAATTTCGGTAATTTAATTTTATTTATTAATATAATAGACGTATATCAAGAGGCATTCCATAAAAAAATCAGTCAGTCTTTGAACCTGACGCTGACTATTTTTTATTTAATTTATTTCTTGACAAAAGATTTTATCATATATAAGGTCTTGGGATATTTGTATAATAACAGATTTTTTGAAAATTTGCTAAAAAAATATTTTTAACTATAATTAATATTTGAAGGCTAAAAATTAAAATAATAATAAATTGGACATTTATTTTTCAAATTCTTTAAAAAAAAAATAAAAAAATTATTTCATTGCTTGAGTTTTCGTTTGGACGGGTTTTTTAAAGCCCACCGAGTTTTATTGGGTTGGACTCACTTAAATTGAGTTGAGGCCACCTCGTTAAATCCTGACCTGCACTGATTCTGTACTGATGTTGCCTTGGCATAGCACTAGTGCAGTACAGTCTTCGAATAAACTCGATTTGCAATGCAATAGTAACATAGGACGACACTGAAATGAAATAGCACTGAACTGATGTGAAACTGGTGGTACCAATCAATGTATAATTGATCATGTAATTTCTTAGAATAAGTATGCAACAAATGCTCTGGGATATTTCAATTTTATATTATTATATATGTCGTAGGCAAATAGTTATTTTAGGAAAATATCTGACTAGACAAATGCTATCTGCCTGGTCAAATAGCTTAGAATTAAAAACACAAAACGTCTGCTTTAAAAATCTAATAATTATATAATTTTTGTGTTTTTAAAGCAGGCATTTTGTGTATTTAAAGTAGAGAATTAAAAACACAAAATGCCTGCTTTAATTATATAATTTTTGTGTTTTTAATTCTAAACTATTTGACCAGGCAAATAGCATTTGCCTATAGTCAGATACTATTTTTCTAAAATAACTATTTGCCTACAACATATATATTGCACTTTAACTAATAAATACGTAAATTACTTAACCTTTTATCATAAAAATGCTATAGATTTTATTATTACTGCTTGTTTCTAAAAAAATTTCCTATAATGACGTTTTATAGTAACTACCATTTTGCTGATATTTTCAGTGCTATTAAACTGTACTGACAAAAATTTTACAATAAAATTTGCCCTCATTCAGTTTGTCTTATTTATTTGAACATAAATTTAACATCAGAGCGCAATTTTTTTACAACCTAGAATTTGCATATATAATAATGCAATTTAATCGAATGCAAAGTTTTTTTAGTGCTTAAACAAAAGACATTGATCCAATATGTGGCATCGTAAAAGTTTACACTTGCCAGTGTGCACTTATAGTGCAAGTTACCGAATTCGCAGATAATAAGAATTATTTAAATCGATTACCGGAACGATCTTCCTATAATTTTAATTGATACAGGGTATCAGAACGCCTGTGTCACTTTTTTTTTATGGCTAGAGATCGAAGATTAGGGAAAAGTTTTTATTACCAAAGCCTATGTGAGCTGTCTAATGGTGTCATTTTGATTTTCCGAAAACCCTCGGAAGTAGAATAAACTTGAATCAAATCTGAAATTTTTAATAGAAATATAGTTCGAGTATAGTACCGTTGGATAGATCTTTTGAAAACAAACAACTTGAACTTTTTTTATGGATTATGAAAAGAAAATAAGAAATATTAAAAATATGATATAAGCGATGAATTTGTTGAGACAAAAACGCAACTAAAATTATTTTTTTTTCTATACATATTAATACATGTGAATATTTTACATTTTTCGTGCATACAAAAATTTATTATTTCATTACTATTTCCCCTCCCAAAAATACAAATTTCACGCAGAGCATATTCACAGCTAGTTACGGCTTTACGCGCATCGATCAATTATTCAATGATGCGTTTCCATCTGCGCTGATAATCGATCAGTAATGTGATTTGATGTGATTTACGCGGGCCGATATTCCCCTGACGAAATACAGCGCGTACATCGAAGCTTCCCTCGGCGATCGGCGATGCCCGCAGGCAACCGCGACGGGCTCGAGGCTCAAGTACGCGAAAGCGAGTCGCCCAGCTGTTGAGGCCGTCGTTAGGTTAGGACGGGGAGTCCAGAGTTAGCTCGAAGAGAGTGTATGCGCTGAATCGTCAAGCAGTGCGACGGCGATAAGGGGAGGGGATGACGGACCAGTTGGAGCAGTTGCGATGCGGAGGTTTGATTCCCCGCGTGAACCGTCCCGCGCGACGTGAATGGACCGCGCGACGGATCGACGACGGCGTGCCGAACGGTCTCGGCTGGAAATATGTGAGCGTCCGAGATCTCGTCGCAGCAGCCGCCGTACGAACCGCTGCGGTCTCCAAGATTAGAGATACGAGACAGGAGCACGAGAAAGGAGGGGGGTGACAGACAGACAAAGAGAGAGAGAGAGAGAAAGACGTACGGACGGAAAGAAAGAGAGAAAGGAAGCGAAACTCCGTCCGTCCGTAAGCCGCTCCGTCACTGCACGCTTCGCGACTTCGTTCAGAAGACCCCTGGACGTGGAGTGTTGCCGATCCGCAGGGGCAGGAGGGATCGCGCCGCGAACGGCGCCGTGAAGCATCGTCCCGTCCCTCGCGTTCGCGGATCTCGGTGACGTCACGCGCGCCGCGACCGTGCGCGCGATCGGATCAAGGCCGCGCGCGACTCGACTGACTGCTGCTCGGACTCTCCCCGGGAAGCGCAGCGTCCCTCAGCCGAGGACGACGTGTCGCTGCTCGTTTCCGCGATCGCCCGCCGCTCGTCATGAGGGAGGATCTCTGCCATAAAGAGAGGCAGACAGGCACGAGGCTCGGCGAATATACGTGAAAGACGCCGCGCGCTCAGGTTTTTCCAAACTCCATCCCGTCCGGGGACGGTAGCTCTCCCCTGCTGCTTCTCGTTCTCCGGATCTCGCAGCTTGCCAAGAGATCACCTAATGACGCCACCGATTTGGCACTGTACGCGGGACGACAGCGTTACAGGACTGATTATGTCATGTGACTCGACGATCGCGGAGTTACTTTTAACAGATACGAAACGTGCGCACCGAGACCAAACGGATTTTAAGGGAACGCCACACGAAGGGACGCGCTAGCTTGAGCCTTGCACTGCCATAATAAAGTTCAAAACCGATGACAGCCGACTGTCAGAGAGATTGATTATGTCACGTACTCGCAAACGTAACTGTAAACGAGGAAACGCAGAGTGACAACAGAGTGACTTATTGTATCTCACGATTGAATAATATTTCTTACTTAAAACTCATTCGAGCGGAGTGTACATAAGAAGACGTATAAATAATAATATTCGCAAAAGTAGCAGTAAATAAATGTAAAAGCCGATGATTTTCTCAAGGCGTTATAAATCGTTAATCAAAGTTTTGTATATTAACAGGCGTTCGTCGATTCGAATTGATTCTAATAGAACATGAAGAGCGAATCTACAGTGAAGACAGATACGCTGCTTTGTTGTAGCAACAACCTCATTTGTAATGCAAATGCAACGTCGGCAAATCAAACAGTTGTGGCAGCATGACTGAAGAAGCTGTTCACAAAATAATTAAGACAAGATGTAACTGAGCGCATATACGCGATGCATGCATTTCAATCATGGTGCAGGATCTCATCTATTTTGGATGTTACATTAGAAAAACTATGAAAAATCATGCGGGCTTGGCGAACAAGCGAATAATATCGAAGGGCGAACTGAAATTTAATTCAGAACTGTGGAAGCAGTGCACTGATATGACATTAAAAGAAGATTACTTGTCTTCTTATCGCATACCCGAGAGCGGAATGACGACAGGTGTAACGATTAATACGTGAGACTATGAGAGGAAACATACATAGCGACACATTTTAGGGGTCATGCCCCCTGGGGCAAACGGTGGAACAGAGGGCTTGGGCCCGACCTGTTCTGAAATACATAACAGTCAGGATCACGCTATAGCCAAACTCACGCCACCCCCTACATTTGTTCAACAATGCTACAGACACCTCAAGGTCAGCTGCTGAAATATCATAAGTACATGGAAAATAAAATGTTCTCTGCCATAGCTAATCATGGTTTGCTAAAGCTATCTTTACTGCTGTAATTATAAATTTATTAACTACTGCAAAACAATTTGCTAATGCTCCTAATGCATAAATAAAGTAGAAAAACGTGCATGTCTACTAGGATCAGATTGTGACAACATAAATGTAATTATGAAAACTAATTGATATGTCAGATATACAGTCAATATACTTGATAGCTAATTAATGTAGCTACCTTGAACACTTTTAGCTGTAGGATATATTTTAGATATAGTAAATGTATTTTGTAGCTAAAACTCTTTCAAATAAATAATATGTATAGGTATCACAGATAAGATATTAGTTGTTCATATATTACAACTAATTTAGTTACCATATGCAGTTTTTAGCTATGGCAGTTACTTTTTTCCATGTATCTATCGCTTGTGATATGCAGAAGACAAAGGGATGAACAAAATGATGTGAAAAAGATACACTACTTTTTTATTAATAACAGATTAATATGTCATTTGTCCTTAAATAACAGATTTTATCCCATGTTAAAACCATACAATCCAGATAGCAACGAGTCTGTGTTGTTGCTGACATGTTGCTTGCAATCGTATTATATGTTGTTATCAAAATTGCAATAAACTAAGTCCACATTTTTTTGGCAAATTTATGCCTTTGCGATGTGACAGTTTTGAATAGCAACTTGCCAGCATCATGTCGGCAGCTTCGAAATCACTATTATCAAAATTTTTGCTGTTACTGTTATGTTGTCATAATAATTTATAGGATTACACAACGCTGTTATATTGCCGACAACATAGATAATTTTACTGCTATTTTGTTGTTAAATTGCTGGCAATATGTCTGTATATATATATATATATATATATATATATATATATATATATATATATATATATATATATATACACACATTGTTGCCTGCATGTTGCTTCAATATCTCTATATTCGAAATCATTGAAGACATATACAGCAAGTCATTATTTTGTTTAGTTATTTAGAAATGTTTGAATAATCACCAATCGAACATTGTATTATTTGTTTAGGACATTATCTTTCAGTTGATTATATAAGTTATAAGTAATGTAGAAGGAAGAAATTTGCTTCTTACACTTTCCAAAATTGCCCTCTGTTCTTCAAAACTACAACATTTTTCCCTGATAATGTAACTACTTAATTTCAATATCATGAAGTCATTATGAGCAGTTTTGAAGGACAGAGTAAAAATGAATTTTTTTCTCTAATATCTTTTAAAAAAATATTAGAAAAGTGATATAATATTACATCGGTCAAGGATTAAAAATAATAACTTAATCTCTTATTAATAAAATAAGTAATGTATGTTTCCTAGGTATTTAAATTTTTTGTCTATCCCCTATATCTATTTATTAAGATTTATTTTATATATACATATATATATATATATATATATATATATATATATATATATATATGTTGCATTCTCATTTTTTATTTTATATATTACACTTGTTAAAGATTATCTTGTAATTTACGTATGTTCGTATTAAAGATCATTTTGTAATATGCGGCCTGTATCTTATTTTTCAGAGTTCTGGCGTCGGCGAGGCGAGCGTGTATCATGCTTTGGTTGTAATATTTCTGGAATTCTTCGCATGGGGATTATTAACCATGCCTATTATTAGGGTACTGAATGAAACATTTCCGGATCACACGTTCCTGATGAATGGCTTGATAATAGGAATTAAAGGAATTTTATCTTTTCTCTCCGCGCCACTGATCGGTGCTCTCTCCGACGTATGGGGTCGAAAATTTTTTTTACTCATCACAGTGGCCTTCACATGCGCACCAATTCCCCTGATGAGCATCAACACTTGGTGGTTTTTTGCTATGATTTCTATCAGTGGTGTATTCGCTTGCACATTCTCAGTGGTATTTGCGTACGTTGCGGACGTAACGGAAGAAAATCAAAGATCACTAGCGTATGGCTTGGTACGTGTACACCAATTTGATTTAAGTGACAATCACATTTTAACACATTTTATCTAAATTTTATTGTATTAAAGTATTTATTATACCTAGATTTTCCAGGGAATTTCTTTTTTACTCTTGAAGAGTTTCAAAAGGATTTTATTGACACTCAGAGAAATTTTAGGAATTTCACCTTTAAATTTAATCTCATTTTGATAAAATTGTTTTTTTTTTATTACATTTTCTTGATAATGCCAAATGTCGACAATCAATTAGTAATAAATGTAGCATAATACATTCTCGTATGTTTTCAAAAAGAATCAGTGACAATAAAAAGCAATATAATTCTAAATTTGCGTTGTATGTCACCTTTTGAATTTTATACTTTTGGTGAGCTAAATTCGTGTATTGCGAACAGATTGTTATATGCTATTTGATTCATACTTTTTTCAGTACTTTCGCAAATTTAATATTTAAAACTTGCTTTTTTATGATTAAGAAACAAAAAGATATTATTAAATAAATTAATTTTAAAGCTTTGTGTGTGATTAAAAAATATTTTAATCTTATCTAGAACTTTGAATAAAATTTTTGGAAAATTCGAGAAATCTCAAGGATTTCTTTTATAAAATTTTAAGTAAACACCTTTTTTATGAGCAATAATAAAAAAAATTATCCGATACAATAACTAATTATGTAACTTATTTTGCTTATTTCTCAGGTATCGGCAACTTTTGCGGCAAGTATGGTGATAAGTCCAGCTTTAGGTGCTTATATCATGAACACTTATGGAGAAAATCTTGCCGTAGCGTTAGCAACAGCTATCGCAGTTTTGGACGTGTTTTTCATATTAGTGGCTGTACCTGAAAGTTTGCCTGAAAAAACACGTCCACCAGCACCTATATCATGGGAGCAAGCTGATCCATTTGCTGCTCTTGGAAAGGTAAAACACGTAACACACATACAAGGAAAAAAAATTATATAACTAAATTTATATGTGCATACTTTGCAGGTTGGAAAAGACCATACTATTTTAATGCTATGTGTTACTGTGTTCCTGAGTTACCTTCCTGAAGCAGGACAGTATAGTTGTATATTCGTTTACTTAAAACTGGCTATGGGTTTCTCTAATCTCATGGTAGCGATATTTATCGCTGTGGTGGGCATCTTGAGTGTAGGAGCGCAGATTGTATTAGGACCCTTGATGAGAACACTTGGCGGAAAACATACTATAATGCTCGGTCTGTTATTTGAGATGTTACAACTTATGTGGTACGGATTCGGCTCGCAGACATGGTAAGCCAGATATTTATTTCTCTTCAGCTTACAACGCCGAGAAGGGGACTTGGTTTACAAAGTTTTCTAAAACACTCATTCTTCCACACCTTAATCTATTTTTATGTTCTACTCTATTTATTTATTTATTTTTTATCTATATCCTACCTCGCATGTTTTCTCACAGCCTTTCACAGCCCTTGTTTTATATAACATTCCTCTCTACGTACTACCTTATAACACTTAAAGCTATATTACTGTCTTATTCTGCCCTTCCCTCTCTCTCCCTCTCCTTCATTTCTTCCTGTCTTCTCACTCTCTGTTTCGCCTCCTCCTTCCTTTTTAGTACGCTTTCCCTCTCTTTCCATAGCTTCTTCACTACTACTCCCTTCTGCCAATTTAAATCTTCTTTGTATATTTTATCTATGACCCTATCTTTATCATCTTCTAATTTTGAAAACCATCCACTCGTTTTCTCACAGTCCTTGACATAGTATTCTATACAATCCCTGTCTTTCTCGCAAAATATACAAGACTAATGTATTTTCTTTAACCAATATTTATTCACTTTTTCTAAATTCCCATATCTTAGCTTCATTTTTGCCCTTATCTCATCACCTCTATCTTCTATATTTCTAATCTTTCCAAGTATATCGGCAGCCTTCCTTTTAAACCTATTCTCCTGTATAACCTGTTATATCTTGCCTTTGCAATTTTTTCATCCTCCCATTGTCTCTGCGTATCCCTTTCTTTGTCTATTAATTCTATTTCTAAGTTGTCTCCTACATCTTCTCTTATCTCTTTTGCCTCTATCCCCCAGTCGTTCCTATTGTAATATCTTTTCCTTTCTTTTCCATACGTGTCGTTCCAATTATAGTTCTCTTTCTCCCACCAACACTCCTTAACTATTTCTCCTGCCCTCCCTTCTTTAATCCTATTCTCGTATCTCCTAGCTCTGATACCCCATCCTACTCTAAGTTTATCCATCATCAGTTCCCTTGAAATTATGTATCTTAGTGTACAGGATTCTAACCCAAATAACCATCTGACATAATCCATCATTATTTTCTCTAATTTCTCCATCTCTACCCATCCCCATATTTCTATACCATACGCCATAACACTTTGTACCAGGTACGTGAACAACATCCATCTTCTCTTCATATCATTCCTACATATTCTCTCCCCTAGACCTCATACTTTCCTAGCCGCTATTTTGCCTTTATCACAAAATTCTTTCATATGTTCCTTATAATTACCCTTATTATTTAACACAAAACCTAAATATTTAAACGATTGTACTTCTTCAATTTTTTCTCTTCCTCACTTCTATTTTTCTATTTTTTCTTTCCTTTTTCTATTAAAAACCATTATCTTTGTTTTCTCCGGGCATAGTTTTAATTTCCTATCTATCAAGAAGCGCTTGAACGTATTCATCATATCTTGCATTGCTTCTCTATTTTTCGCTATCAACACTATGTCGTCCGCATACGTTAATTCCCATATCCTAGTTTTTCCTATTACTACCTCTCCTATCCCTCTGTTCTTTAATACCTGTCCTAGTTCCGCTATGTACAAATTAAACAAGAGTGGACTCATCACACAACCTTGCCTCACTCCATTCCTAGTTGAGAATCCTTCTGTGACTCCTTGGCTCGTTCTTATCACTGTCTCGCAGACATGGTAAGCCTTTTTTTTATTTTAGATACATTACACTGTTGTATCAAAATTTCAACAATGAAAAATCAAAATGAGATAACGAGAGTAATGTGCAAACATTAATTATTTTAAGGATGATGTGGGCTGCTGGAGTACTTGCTTCTGTATCAAGCATTACATATCCTGCAATTTCCGCATTTGTATCTATGCATTCTGACGCTGATAAACAAGGATTGGTGCAAGGTATGGTAACTGGGATGCGTGGTCTCTGCAACGGACTCGGACCTGCTATGTTTGGCGTCATATTTTACCTTTTTCACGTTGATCTTAATGATGATACGCCCAATCTTCCCCTGAAACCGTTTGTGGACGAGAATAACAGAACGAGAACTAATACACATCTTGATATAATGCCTCAGGTACATACATTATATCTGCAGGTAAGCATAGTTTCTTTTTGTTTAGCCCATCTGTTCTGTAAGTTTTATGCAACATTAAATTTATTTATTGAAAAGAGAATTTATACGTGTATGTATACATATAAATGTATAAGCAAAGTGCTGATTTAAAATAAAGTATTCGTTAAATTGTATTTCTAGCTTGTACCGGGGCCACCATTCGTGTTTGGTGCGTTACTTGTGATCTGCGCGCTGCTAGTAGCCGCATTTATTCCCGAATCAAATACAATGTCAACAGGATCGTTGCATCACCCATCCACTTCCCGGAGGCCCTCCGGTAAATACGCATATCAGAAATGTACGTTACAGGTTGTCAAGTATGCTAAAATGCCAAATATGTTTATGGTGATGGAATTCATCGAAAAATTGTTTTAATTTCTATCGATTTATAATAGCACTTGAAGATTTATGATAGAAAGTTTCTATTTTACGAAAATTATTATATATACATTATATATACATGTAGCAAAAATTTCAAGAATACTATGTTTCACTTATTGTACTTTGCAATGTAAAGCTTAAATTGCTTATTGTTTTAGGTTTGTCCTTGGACGTTCAATACGAGGCAGACCGAGTGGGAAGTGGAAGAGGAAAAATCGGTCCGCTCTCACCACTAGTCGACAATTCCGCCGCGCTATAATGTCTATTAAAAAATACAAGACGAGCCATAATATAGCACACGACGAAAATACTTTAGCCAAGCGGTAAAACTCTTCGCCCTTAATCAGAGGTGGAGAGGTGGTTACTATGAAATGCACCTGACTCGAATCAGGCGACTGTAATAGTTGTCTATATTGTATTATACTATTTGTTTAAGGCAGTAACTAAGCTTGATTTTAGGATTTATCGATGGAGAACTTAATATTTAGGTTGTGACAAATTTGCACAAGCAGTGCTTGTGCGATAGTACTATGGGTTGATCTCAGAGTCGAGTATAATCGTACGACAACGTGTTATGTTGCGAAAAACGTAACATTAAATTAGATCTTCCTTTTCAAAATTTTTGCGCCGATTATTAAATCAGATGTATCAATTTTACGCCAAGTATATTGACTCTTTACGCAGCTCGCCAACGACACAAAGCGATACATCATTAAAAACTGTAATTCGTATTTTACTAGATTTACATTGTGAATATTGATATCGTATCCTTTACTTTGATATCGTATCCTTTTCTCTTGTTTCTAATTTGTGTTACCACTTTTATATCAAGTGCTAATGTAAATTGCGCAACGTATTTTTGCATCTCCGTACATTCATAGCACTAGAAATAGCTTTTACACATTCCTTGTAAGCATAATTTTTGTAAGCATACAGAAACAGCATTAATTGACAATTGAAAAGGATGCAAATTCTTTGAGCCGTATTTTTCTTTTGTATAGATATGATATTAGTAGTAATTACTTATTCTCTTGTACATCACACCATATATAATTTAGCTAATATTTATAGATCGTGCGACTTGTTTCTTTCCGCACAAACTATTTATTTTAATAGATAGAAACTATGAATATAACGAGAAAGGCCTCAAGCTAGGAGCAAGTTATACAAAGTGATAGTTTGTCATTCAAAGACAATGGTAGATGTTAACACTATGAGTAAAATGAAATATTAATTATTAATTGAGAATCAATAATTCTCTTAAATTGTGTGTGTTATAATCGGAGTCACATTGATGTTAAAACGAAAAGAAACGTTTTATAATAGAATAGAATCTTGTATATATTTTTGCTTTTATTTTACAAAAATATCAAAACTTAGGTAAAAAGTATGTTTTAATGCAGTGGCATTAATTTATATACATATAAAATTTCGATTGTTTTAATGATATGGTTTACCTACAATTTGTATTATTACTACATTTACATAAAATAGTAAGTTCACACAAAAAATAGAACCACTTAAAACTTGTAGAAAACGACAAGTAATTTTAGTTACTGTACTGGAATGATCTTAAAGTCATTATGCTCTTAAACTCGATTAGTCTTGATGAAAGTCAGAGTAATTAATGACAAATGCAAATTGGTCAAAACATAATAATGTGCCCCTTATCACAATTCTTGTTTTGTAATTTTGATATTTGCATACATTTGTAATTATCTTCTGGAAAAATTTCAAAGTTACAATTATTCGATGGATATTTATTACATGATATTGATTTTTAATAAATAAAAATGTTATGTACTTTATACATATTTAATATTAATTCCTTTTTTTTATATACATCTCTGTTCGAAATAAAACAATTTACTAGACATTTAAAGGTTTCAGTCAATACGGCTTGTAAATCTTTGTCGAATGTATTAAAATTACGTGCGTTTTCTAGAATTTAGCTATATTACAGTAAAGTATTACAGAACGAAGTAGAAAAATCGTGAGCAGGTGTAAACAGTGCAATCGCAGTTTCTGTTTGTATTTCCTTAGAGTTACTCACGAACTCTTGCTCTCGTACACTGAAGTAAATATACGCAATTGTATTATAAATATACAAAACAAACAGGAGGATTATAATATTAAGAATAAAACATAGAACATAAGTCTTGACTCTATTACGAGTTAAGTAATTGTATATGTATAATGTACGATGAATGCATTAATAAAAAGTGATTATTTTTAAGATAAATAATAAAGGTTATTTGGAAATATTATATTTACGCAATATAAAATATGAAATATACAAATCAGTTAAAATAATAAACTAAAAAATATTCAAGATATATTCCATATTCAAAGAGTGAGACAATTATGTGAATTTGATTGACAATTTAATGAAAAAATTTTATTAGAAATTGTTTTATATACAATATAATTATTTAAATATCTCACGTTTGAATTATTATGTTTATACTAGAATGACAAGTACCTTCTGTGAATAAATTGGCATAACGTTTTATAATTGAATTAAATCCTTTTCTGTAACATCTTTAATATTATCTTCATATTTATTAATATTGTACTTATTTCGTTGCAATTATTCCATAACATCTGGGCGACAGTGTTGGATCAAACAAGTGTATTACAGCAACTTTGGAACACTGGATATTATTTTGTAAAAATATTACTCTATCCAACATAATTGCCGCTTCCACCACCGAACTCATATATATTCTTAACATTTGAAAGAGACGAAACCGTGGTTCAAATTGTATGTAATTCTGATATATTTGTTGCAACACATAAGCGGGTGGTATCTAAAATCATATATCGCGTAAAATTTCTATTACTACATTAGAACAACGAACACGGTGTAAGAGCCTAGGTTTAATACACACCTGTTTTTTATCCATTCCAATTTTGGATAACGCACACTTTGCGTAATCAACGAAATTATTTAATGGTCCACCACGACCTATTTTAGCGTTGTAATATCCTATTAACAATCAAGGTAAATAAAAATCAATATGTATGATACAGAATAAATAACTGTGATACATAGTGTCGGATAAGTCTAACATCTTTTTTAAAAAAAATGAAGTTAAAGTTAATAGCTTATAAAATTTATTTAGTTATGTTAAGAACGAACTTAAAGATTAAATTAAAAATTAATTTTGAAAATTATTAAATTAGAACGTTGTAATTTTTTAGATTATTTAAAACAATAATAATATGAACCATCAAATAAATTTAATATTTTATTTATAAATTTAGTTCATATGAAATTATGAAGTATTGTTTTTTATGTATTTTGGGAATGTATTTTTTTCTTTTACATATTGTACATTAATTTTAAGGAATTTTAAGGTAAACATATGGTTTTACTCTAAAGAAATGGTTACAAATTGATTATTCAAATTCTAGCTGAATTTTTAAATATAAAGACGAGAGCATTCTGCAGCGGATTTTGATGCCTAATAATGATTTTTATATGAACTTTTATAATCTCCAACTTGCGAATTATATGCGCCGCATATTTTGGTCGGTCTTAAAATACATCGTCCTTAACTGAAGCCGGAATACATATTAATATCACAAATTAAATTTGTAAACAATTAATAATACTGATACTCGTGAACATTTTAAAACACTGTAAAGAAATGATTGCAAACAATAATCACTTTAATGCCAAAATGTAGGAAGATCTAGGCCAGAATCCTGGCTTATCTTTCGTAATAGTTTCTTTAGAGAGTTTTAAGATGCTTATAATAAGTAATCAGTAATATTGAATTGCTAATATTGAGTCAATTTAATTGTGTTAATCGTTTCAAGATCGATGAATATGCGATACGCAGTTCTTGAATTGAAGATTATTTGTAAAAATTCACACAAAAATTATTATTAGACAAGATCCACTGTGGACCAATATTGGCTTTCTCATTTTTATGTTTGACATTTTCATCCTAATTTCTGTCATTGATAAATTTTCAACTTGAAGAAAAAATTAATAAGTTAAAGTTTATGTATTTTAAAAATACTTAGTTGAAGTTAAAAACTAATTCATTTAAAATTAACTAAATTAAGTTATTAATTCTATTTCGTCCAGCGAACTCAACAATTTCTTCGTTCGAGTAAAGTCAATAAAAATAATTCCGCAAGGCGGAAAATAAGTAATAAAACAATTGGACACGCTGTAAAACTTTTCCGATGAAATTCTTCGATTTGGCGCGAAATGTGAAATTAAACAATTTGATCATAATCAAAAGCCTGAGAAGAGTTCCAACGATTTCCCAGGTAATAAACAAGATTTTTGTTAAAGATCTTACTCGCAAACACAAACTCCATATGTCCCGCGCTATAAGCGAAAACCAATTTTAATATTTTAAGCAAACGTCTGTATCAATTTTCTAATAAATCATCACGCAAGTGGATATCAACAAAATCTCGTCATATTGTCGGCAGACTAAAAAGTGGCATGAACAAATATTTTTTTAAAAGTTTGTACCAGAGAATAGAACCAGGCAATAAAAAATAAACTCGCTAATAGAAGACTGTAAGAATAAAAATTGTAGTTTAGGAGATGAACTACTCAACCAATCAATAGACGCTAGATCGGATTACAGACGGAGCTAATTTTTATTTTCAAATCTCCAATGAGCACTGAAGATTATCGATCTTATTATGAGCCGGTAGATACTTTCAATCAAAACTTTTTTCGATGGAAACTACCTCTTGAAATTATTCATATAAAAAAATCCATGACTTCGCGAAACGAAAGCAATCACAAGTGTATTCTGCTTCTAATTTCAATTAAAAGATTTCCTGTCTTACCGTGCAATTCCTGTTTGTTCCCTAAGTTGATGCGAGATATTTTTTTATTCAAGTGATTCGATATTTTCTTAAGAGCGATTTTGCCAGACCAAACTGAGCGAATTATCACGAATTGAATAATCACATTTTTCATATCACGTGCTCTCCTTCTTGCTACTTTTTTTTTCTTTTCAAGTTTTACAGAATAATCAGTACCCTTTTATTTATATCACTATGCATAAATACACCATTATTCTGATTCAAATATATTAATAAAATGCGACGCTATTCATAATTCTCCAGATATATGGATTCTCTAAATAATTTGATTTAGTCAATTGTAAAATTTTATTATTAATGTAATTTTCTGTATAATGTGTTTGTCTAAAAACTAAAGTAGATTTACTCCAATGTAAACATTTCATATAATTTTCATATTAACACAAATTCCTCTACAAATTTTATGTACTATTAATACGTTCGTTCAATATAAATTCTTTTGAGCAAAATTTTTTGTAAGAATAAATATTTATGTTAAAGTTTATGTTAGTTATTAACACGTGCACTTTTATTTAAATTCATATTTTGCGACTTTCTCTTCATTTCTCGCTCTAAGAATAAGATCGTACTTGTTTCAGTTCCGAGTTATAATAATTTAGTTCATTGACTCAAAATTTGGACAAGATTCTGAATCAGGCAGTGTCAATTCAAGCGTTCGATTCGTGGTGCGCGCCCTATTACTTATAGCATGCTCAAGAAAAATTTTTGTTGTTTTCCCGGTCTTACTCTGTACTACTTTAAATCTCGTCAAGATTTTTCTTAAGACTGGACGTAACAATCTAATGTTTAACTAGTTATTCAATGTTGGATATACATAATAAGATAACTAACCCATTGAATGTAGAATAACTTGCAATACAGCTCTGTAAAATAACGAAGGAGAAAGTTGCTTGTTATGTCTACTCCTTTCGATAGATTGTTGAGCCAACATTCTCGCATTTTTAGTGAAGCTCCAACGTCCACTCAATGTTTCATCCGCTAAATGATAACAACATGGGACTACAAGAAGCAAATTAATGTCCTTCGCACATAAGAAAGCTTTGATTACAGAATGCACAAGCATCCCACAAGTATGTAATCCTGTTAAAATGAGATTTCTGTTTACGCTCCAATCAGGATAATATGTATTCACTACTTTTTTATAATTAGTTGTATCGTCTAATTTTTCAACTATATATCGAACCTGAAAGGAATATGACAAAAAATGTGATAATTTTTTATAATGGTATAATAAACTATGATGATATAATCGAATGTTTTTATAAGGCAAGTTATAAATCTCTTTTTTTATTTAAATTAAGTTAATGGCTTTAAAATAAACTTGTTTGTGTTAATAGTTGTAACAAAAAACTACTCATATAAAAATTGTGTTAAAGCTTAAATTAAAAATTAATTTTGAAAAATATCTTATAAAATTAGAATGTCATAATTTTAAAAAGTTAGATTACTCTAAATAACAGAACAGTTATAGTGTGGATCATCGAATAAATTTAATATTTTATTTTTAAATTAAACTTGTATGAAATAACAAAAAATATTGTTTTTTTGTGAAAATGTAATTTTTCTTTTAGAAAAAGATTTTAGGTAAAATATCTAAAGTCTTTCTAAAAATAATTAGTTAGAGTTAAAAATTAACTCATTTAAAATCAATAAGTTAAAAGTTTTCAACTTTTTAACTTTATTATTTAACCTTCTTAACTAGTTACTACCCAACTCTGGTTTTCATATACCTTTGTTAGCGGTTGTTTTCTTCTCTGAATCTTTTCCTGACGACTTATTGCACCCTTGTGACAAACCTGCGACGAATCAATTGCTAATACGGGAATATTAAAGTGTTCTGATAAATATGTCGACAAATACGCTTTCCCAGCTCCAGCATCTATTACTAAGCTGTGAGTAAAAAGTGCTATTTCAGCAATAATTTTTCCAAGTATTTCAATCTCATGTGACTTCTTTGTGTTCATAAGCTCAGACTTTGGGCAAACAAGTTTGCTTTCAATCAAACATTCTTTGGAAGACTGTGGTAAAAGCTTTGGTAAATCATCCACGCACATAACAGCTGGACATGATTCTAAAGAGAGTGATCTCGTTAACTGTATAAAATTCCCGAGTTCCGAATCCGTATTGCTTTCTGCCCAGATATCATCGCTCGTATCGATATCTTCCAGTTCCAATCTAAGTTTCTCTGGTAAGCACTTCTCCCATAATCCTTCGGTAATAAAATCAACTAGATGACAATCTATTAATTCCTGATAGATATTAATAAAGTCCAATGCTTTCTCGAAATGCCGATTATATTCTGCCATCGTCGTCGCATTAAAATTCAAGTCTATCTGTTTCTGGATACAACAAACTAATTTTTGCTAGCGAACAGAATTGAGCGTATTTGAACTTGATAGTTTCCACAGCTTTCAGAATGTCTAAATTGTCATCCTGATGGTTGGGCAGAGTACTGCGAATATCTTCCAAGAGTTTCTTTGCTATCGCCGTCGCTTTTTCGCATTTGGCATCTTTATTCTGTAAATAATGCTCTAATACTCCGCTGTAGTATCCTAATTGTGCAGCAATTATACTAGCCCTGTGGTACCCAAGGTGGTATCCTTTCAGCAGCTGCTCCTTGCCACTTTCGTACCCTTTATCGTAGCCCAACTTCTGTGCAAATTCCTCCGCGAATAATAAATCTTCAAAAGCTTTATTTACGTCCTTCTCTTCCTGGGACATAATTACATTAACTAAAAACAGACAATTATAAATTACATGTGTCATCACAATTACATATATTCCATCACACAAAAATTACAATTAAACTTTATAAAATTTTATAAAATATTTATTATTAATAATAATAATTTTTCATGTAAGCCCTAGTATAATAGGGACATGTTCAATCATTGGGACACTTACTTTTTACATCTAATTATCATAATACAAAAGAATTAACGAAAGAAATTATTCTAAGAAAAAAACTTGATGATCGAACTACTGCGCATAAATAAATGAAGATAAAGATCGTACTTATTAGATTAACATCTATAGGACTACATGAATGTATATAGAATTGTGATGTGGTGACATGCAGCCCACGCAAGTGTGTCGCTGATAGATGATAATAAGAGGAATTGTACGTCACTATCGCAAGAAAAGAAACGTGAATCTTCTCGATCTGAACGAATGCAACATGTAAATTCAAATTTTTTTTATGAAAGCGATAAGACTAATCATACTTACACATATGTACACGCCTCATGCGTGAACTACGAGGTTATATCAGAGCCAGACAGGATTATAGGTTATATCAGAGCCATGATGTATTAAAGTCCGTTCTACAATATTCTACAATACGTCATATGTCGGTTGCATAAACTGTAAGCCGTAAGAATTGACCAATCACAGTCGAATGTGAGAAGAGTATTCAACTGTGATTGATCAATTCTTGCGGCTTACAGTTTATGCAACCTATGTACGACGTATTGTAGAACAGGCTTCAGATATTTTGATAATAAATTTCTCTTTTAATTCTCTTCTATTCTTTACTATTACAATTTATTTTGTGAATGATAATATTCACGCGAGATGTAAAGGTATTTACGCTGATTTCCGCGATCTACGTTATTTATTCAAGTTTAATTATAATCAAAGAGATAATACATAATTTTATTAATTTTATCCCAATAAACACAGAATATAGCTGCAACATTGCATTGGAGTAACACGTGAGGTAACAGATGTTATTTCACAATCATGTAAAGGCAATTTAAAATGTTATTGGGATACAGTATAACTATTTTATGCAACTGTTACATTTTTTTGTTATTTTCTTGTAATATTGAAATAACAGCAACATAACAAAACTTATATAACAGATTTGATATTTTATCTACATTGTTATTATATAAAATGTTAAATAGTAGATATTTATATTGCATCAGATATAACTATTACATTGAAATTATATTTAAATTTTGAATAGCTTTTAGTAGCGCCATTTTGCGACACGCGATTCACGTTTGACATTCGACTTATCCGATTGTATGACGATCCGAAATTTCGTGATACGTTTGGATTCCCCATTTGAATAGTAATTGAATATGACTGCTAAGGTGGGTTTAATTTATCTAGAAGATCGAGAGACTAATATCGGCCTTCGGCCTGTGGAGTTTCGAAGTGTTATAGGAAAAAGATTGCCGTGGTCGATCTCAGGTTCCTCTTTGCCAGTAGTCCAGTACGTAGAAGAAAGTGTTAAAAAATTTGTGAACAAAGTTGTCCTTTTCCGCCATCGTTTTAAACCGAATTGGGAAAATCGGCAATAACAATGAATATTTTTCACGTGAAAATATCTCTACATGCAAACACGTCGTTGTACGATCATGCGCGATGGATACCTGGATGTCCTGGATGCATGCATGGTGCAAGAATATATATGGCTTTTGCATTGAACGCGGAAACGCTTGCCGCGTCGCATTTTGTGGCGTGGCAAACGTTTCCGCATCCAGTACATGTGAATGATATTGTATATTTCTTTTTTAACATAAAAAATATTTGTAAACAATTAAAACAATTGTATATCGTATATTTTACATTATTTTTTCTCCCAAAAAACTTTGTCCAGGGCGCATGAAAAGCTAGTTACGGCTCTGAACTTGTACATACACAAATGCATTTTGTAGTGTCAGTGCTACTGGTGCTACGTATACGTCCATTGCAGAACGTAAACATGATTGCACGGTAAAAGTTTATTTTCCATCTGATTATCTCGCTCAACTTTAATACAATTCTCTTCTACCTGGACGGTTTCCACTTGGACGAGATTAAAAAGATGACGGACGAGCGGAATTTTCGTTCGCAGTATTATGAAAAGGTAATGCTCCGAAATCCACTTGCGTTTCAAAGACAATTGCAAACTACTGTGTAATAGTTCTCCTGTCACAGATTATCATATGATAAAATGTCATTGCTTTTAAATGGCAGGTTGGTTTTCGCAGCGTCGAGGAAAAGAAATCTTTAGAAATACTGTTGAAGGAGCGTCCACTTGACAAAACAAAACTGAAGCAGTTTTGTTTAAGATTCACTGTACCTGCTATGTATAGAAATTTCTTGTGGAAGATCATGCTCGACGTTGTGCCGGTTTATGCAGAGAGCCAGGGATTCATAATGGCACAGCGTAAGGCGGAATTTCAGGATTTGCAGAGAGCACTGAGAGTCACAAAAATTATAGATGACTTTACGAAACCTCATCTAATATTCCTAGCAATGTGGCTGTTACGCAAAAGGAGAGCAAAAGTTGATATGACAGCTCAATTGGAATCACCATTGTACAGGTTCATTATATTATTCAATAATGTTGTTTCAACTTTTAAGTTGAATATTTTTGTTATAATTGTAGTGAAAATTTTTCTCACAATTTGTATATAAATTTTAAATTTTAAAATATTTCTCAGAAATACTACTTTAAGAAAGTCTACATTTTTACTTAGAATTTTTTATGTATGTGAATTTAATATATTTTTTAAACTAAAGTTAATGACTTATAAAATTAATTTAGTTACATGAACAAAAAACAGTTAAAAATTATGTTAAAGTTAAATTAAAAAGTTAAAAAATTTTGAAAAGCATTATTTATATTAAATTAGAAAGTTGTAATTTTTTTAAAGTTAAATTACTCAAAACAATTATATCAAATAAATTTCATATTTCATTTACAAATTAAGTTTATGAAATAACAAAGAAATATTTTTTATATGGAAATGTGTTTATTCTAATTTTTTTCCTTTACATAGATAAATTTTTAACTTGGGGAAGAAAGTTAAAATTTATATGTTTTAAAAAGAACTACTTGAGGTTGAAAATTAACTCAGTTAAAATAAATTGCATAAAATTAAAGGTAATTAAGTTTTTAACTTATTTATTTAACTTTCCATTTTTTAAATTTTATCATATTCAACTTTGGAATTCTGAAATATTCTATAATTTCTAAGATTTATCATTCTACAATTTTTAAAAAATAATGTTAACTTTCAGATTTTTTCATATAGCCATAAAGTGTGTTAAGATAAACAAAATCGCACATTGTGCGCATCTGTGATTGTTTATGATGCTGGCAACATTCCATATATTTGCCTTCAATAATTTCAAATATACCGACATTAAAGCAACATACAAGCAATAATGTGTATATGTATATGCTGGCAATTTAATGACACAATAACAGTAGAGTTATTTTGCGTTCTCAATAATTGTGTGATTATGTTGTTAAGGTCACATAATTGTAATAAATTTTGATGACAATGATGAAAGCTGCCAACATGTTATTGGCAAATTGTTATTCATGTCAGAAAATTGTCATCATACCATGAAGGCATCAATTTCTTAACAAATTTGGATTCAGATCCTGTGATTCTGATAGCAGTATATGTTATGATTGCCAGCTTGTCAGCAACAATACAAACACATTGCTACCTGAGTTAATTATCAGTTTCTATAAGAAATTATTGAATGAGAAATATTGGAATTCTAAAATATTTCAAAATTTATGCATATAAAAAATTCTAGACAAGATGATCTTAACATTTCTGAAAAGTGTTTCAATTTATATAAAAAAATCTGAGAAATTTTCTAAAAAATTATGAAAGTATGTAGAAATTCTGAAAAATTCTGAAAAATTATATAAAAAATTTTCACTAGGAATTGTTTCAAATTTTTTAATTTAACATTTTTATTATAAATATCTATTAATCGAGATTCGAAATTTGTTGATCCAAAAATGGTTCAAAATGAAGTCGAAACGTGTAATTTTCGTAAGCGCATAATAAATTTGTGTTGTTTTATAAATATAAATACTTAATTTTTATATTAGTATATGGATAGCCGCGCAAAACTCCTTAAAACTTGTTTCTTTTTGTTAAATTATTATTAAGTCTAGGATTCCTTGATGTTTTTATTCAGAATTTATGTCGACTACTTTTCTCTGCAAATTTTGAAGGATGCCTTAACTCATAGACATATATATGTGTAATAATAAAAAATATTATATTGTAATAGAATTTTATTTGTTTTAGAGCTATGAGCAAAATGGCTGAGACATTGTGGCACATAATTGATGTTGAATCAGAAGAGGAGAAACTAGTGGATATGTATTGGATATTGTCTGGGCTTTTTGTGCAAGTTGAGAAGCTACAGAAAGAAGTAGGAAAATTGCAAGACTGTACATATGCGTTGTTGGAAAAAGAGGACATAGAATTATACAAGCATCTTGTTAAAATTGATGCGCTTTGTAATCTTCCGTATGATACATGGTTTTATTCGTGTTTTGCCGGTATAATATGCAATGGCTCTATCGCTAAGTATGTATGCTTATATTACCATAAAAACTGTAATTGCTCAGATAACAGCGTGCCTAAACAAAATCTGCTTATGATGCTGGCAACTTGCCTTATATTTGTTGTTTTGAATATACCGATATTGAGATAATATGCAAGCAATAATTTATATTTATATTAATATTGTTTAACAACAAGATAACAACATCAAAATTACCTTGCATTATCGGCAAAAAAACAGCATTGTGCGCTTCAATAAATTATTATGGCATTATAATGGCAACAGCATAAATTTTGATGATTTCAAAGTTGTTGGAAAGTTACTAACCCAAAGTCATGTCATAAAGGCATCAATTTGTCAACAAATACGGATTTAGTTGTTGCAATTCTGATAACAATACGTGGTATGATTGTAACATGTCACCCATACAGACATGCTGTTATCTGGACGTATTGCAATTTTATTATTTGATTTTGATATTGGTAAAAACATACACTTGTAGATTCAGAATTTAAATTAACTAATTTAATAATTAGATTAGAATACTTTTATTTATTTGTAGGATATGGGATAAAATAGCGGTTGGTGCATATCGAATTCTAATATTCATTGCCGTTGTTATATTAACCACTTTGAGGCGACTATTATTAAGATGTGAAAGCACAGATAATGTATTAGATACTATCAATAATGTAAGGGTACTAGTAAAATTATAATGTAATGTATTCTGATGAGCATATTTTGTCAGATTTTACATTTTGTGTTTTAGATAACAGAAGAAACGTCAGAGGTGATAGTCAATAAAGCAATTGAATCGATGCAACAAAGTGGAACAACTCAACAAGTTGACATGTATTTCACAAAACACAGTTAATATATTTTACACTACATTATAAAAATATATTGTATTCCATTCATTTTGTGCAACGAAGTTATTATCGATATTAAATTTGCTCCTCATTTTTTCAAATTTATCTCACGTGTTATACAAAAAACTGAATTTTATCATACTTATAACATTATACATGGACATTATACCTCTGTAAAATTGACACTAAATTTATAATCTAAATTAAGTTTCTAATTTAAAAATTGTATTTTGTTTATAATATTTAATTTATGAATTAAGGAATCAAAGAATATAAATCAAGTAAATGCAATCGTACAATTAAGAGTATAGATTGATCAAGTGTATAATTAAATTTATTATTCAAAAAAACATAAACATTTTGACTTTTGACTAGGTGCTCTCTTCAATACATTTATATAACAATACATTTATATAATCAATCACAAAAAACTTGAGTTTGATATCACTGAGAACATACGTACATTGATGTAAAGTGTACAATCAGTATTGTGTCAAGAAGTTAAAGTTATAATTAAGTATCAAACAATAGAGAGCGAGATGGATACACTATCCAAATTATGATTAGATTAAAACAGAATGTTGCCAAGAATTATGAACTGTACTGAATGAGCTCTTCTATCTGTATTTTGTTTACAGTACAGATAATTTTATTTAGAACTATATTATTCCATTTCCGGATAAACTATGTGATAAATTATTTAGTGAAACATAAAATAGATGTATAGACATGGATGTTTATTTCTTAGATAATTTAAAAGATCCGAAAGTGGAACAATTTTACTTTTCCTCTATAATTCCTAGTAAAGATTTATTTAAAAAATATGCTTGAAAATTTTTGAAAAAGTAACTAAAATTTTGAAAAAAAAAAAAAATTGTTATACCTTAATTCAGAATCGTTTATAAATCATAAAAATAAGCCATCTTTTCCATATACATAAATTCATAAAATTTTCGGTACGCTTCTATCAGCGATTATTTGTATACAGATATGAGTGTATTATCAGCGATAATATGTGCGACAAGGACGGTCGAACAGTGGGGAAGAAAGTAATACTTGTGTGGTGTACGTATAACGAGAAACATGTGATAGTATCCCTCGATTCATTATAAGTGAGATAAATAAACTTGAACTATAAGACAAGGAGAATTTAATCGTTCGCCAGTCTGGCAGTCGTTGGAATAGTCTGCTTGTGTCAATGTGTTCGATCAGTGGCTGCTAAGAATGTGGTGGGTTATAAGTATTGTGGAATTGTTCGGAATGGATCGGAGGATAATTTCGTTTTCCTTAGAAAATAATAAAAATCTAGAAAAGAATTGAATAATTTCGATCGAAATCTATTTCGAAAAGTTTCATATAATACATACCCTGATTAAATTACAACCTCTACAAGAGTAGAATTTAAATTTTATTATTAAAGTTGGAAATTTGTTAAAATTTATTAACGTTATTTGAACGTAATTTGAAAAATTAAGGAAAATTTTATTGCGAATAAAAAGTTATTTTAGTGCATAAATAATGCTTTTTTTTCAAGTTTAATCGAATTTTCAATATTAAAATTGATACATTATTGATTATTTTAATGATTCAAGCATTGATCGGAGATTTTGTCAAAAATAACAAATACGATTTGAATTAAATTTCTTGTATTATTATGGCCTTTAATGGATTGAAAGTGGATAAGTGAAAAAGTGGAGAAAGAAATAATTCGCTGTATTAAAATCAAAAATATAAATTGTAAAATTGCATGTCTGCATAATTTATACAATATTATATATTTGCGTGAATTAATTTTAAAAAGTTAAATCTTAATTTTCAAATTTGATTCACAGAAAAAGAAATAATGATCACTAGTAAGAACAATTTTGTAAGCGATTTCCGAAATAACGAAATTATAATATTTCAGATGAATGAGACAACTGCGTTCCGACGAACTTTCACTTCATTATAATTGGCAAAGTAGCAGCTGTCGCGAAGACTGTATTTCAATTTGCAGTGGACCACCTAGTTTACAATTCGAAGTGTTTTAATATCGATCGTAGTTTCAATTTATCGTCGTCTAAAACAAGAAAAACGATTTACACGATGGAACCAATAACAAGAGTGATAATGCTGAATATCAAAAAATCGGCAAGAACGTTACTGCCGTCCCGATCTCAGGTAACATAATTAATTAGTACTGATTTTATTATTTTACCATAGTTTTATTACAATTATATATATTTATGTATTTATATAATAATAATTGAAAAGACTATATTAAGTTATATTTTAAAGGTAATCTATATATACTTTATTTATGTAATCAACTATTTTATATCTAATCCATATAAAATATAAAATAATATAGTTTCAAAAATATTGTGAAAAATTAATTGTTCTTTGCTTCACTCCCAAGCAATGCGTGTTATTGCCGCACAATAAAATTCTCGTAATTAAAAATTATACAAAATAAAAAATGTACAGCATTATGAAATTTTTTGCCCATATTTTAATAAAATGATTCTTTGAAGGAGCAGATTCTCAAAAATTGTGTTTGGAGACGAAAGTAAATGAGATGTATTTTGATAGTAAAATTTTTGCTTGTGTAAAAATGAATTCAAAGGCATATGATATGTCTGGATGAAGTGCCGCAATGTGTTATTATATGACCTGAGATATTATGAAAAAAAATACACATATTGTAATTAAGTTGTGATATTGCATTGCAATATTTCTAAAGACGGACATTTTAGCAGCAACATTTCGCAACATTATTGCAATTTTGCTGTAATAATCTTTCTGTGGGAAAATACTTAAAAAAATGCTTAAAAGTATTTTAGATATTGTCAGGATTAATTTAAATTTTTCTTCTTTTTCAGTACATTCAAAGTCAGAGGACACTTACATCTCAACAAGTATTCGATCGTGAATCTAAATATGGTGCTCATAATTATCATCCAATTCCTGTGGCTTTATGCAGGGCGGAGGGTGTCTTTATGTGGGACGTCGAGGGAAAACGGTACTTTGATTTTCTAAGTGCTTATTCGGCAGTCAATCAAGGCCACTGTCATCCTAGAATCTACAAGGCGATGGTCGACCAGGCCAAGATTTTAACTCTGACATCTAGAGCATTTCATTCTGATATCTTGGGTGAATTCGAGGAATATATCACGAAACTTTTCAGGTATAAATTAAAGTGTTTACTTTTGAGTCTCGAGTTCATGTTGATAAGATAAACGATGACGTAACAGAGATGAAAGATAGAAAAGATTAGAAAAAATATTAGATGTGTGTGTGTGTGTGTGTGTGTGTGTGTGTGTGTGTGTGTGTGTGTGTGTGTGTGTGTGTGTGCGTGTGCGCGTGTGTGTGTGTGTGTGTGTGCGCGCGCGCGTGTGCGCGTGTGCGTGTGTGTGTGTGTGTGTGTGTGCATGCGCGCGCGCATTTATTTAATAATTTCTTCAGCTATGACAAATGGTTGCCAATGAACACGGGCGTGGAAGGTGGCGAAACGGCATGCAAATTGGCACGAAGATGGGGATACGCATCCAAGGGCATACCGAAGAATCAGGCTAAGATAGTGTTTGCAGAGGGCAACTTTTGGGGAAGAACATTAAGTGCTATCTCTTCGAGTACCGATCCCAGCAGTTACAACGGCTTCGGCCCCTTCATGCCGGGCTTCGAGCTTGTACCTTACGATGATCTTCCGGCGCTTCAACGAGCCCTCGCCGATCCAAATGTCTGTGCTTTCATGGTGGAGCCTATCCAAGGTGAAGCTGGCGTAGTAGTCCCTAAGGTAAACTTTTACGTGCAAACATTTAAACACAAAGGGATAAGATAGCTCTAATATTTAGCCTTAAAAATTGTGTTTGTTCTTCGAAAAGGATGGGTATCTAAAAGGAATTCGAGAGCTTTGCTCGAAGAATAATGTCTTGTGGATCGCGGATGAGGTGCAGACCGGCCTGGCGAGAACGGGAAAGCGGATCGCAGTGGATCACGAAAACGTGAAGCCAGATATTCTGATTCTCGGTAAAGCTCTGTCCGGAGGATTTTATCCTGTTTCCGGTGTATTAGCTAACGATCCCGTTATGCTAACGATCAAACCTGGCGAGCACGGGTCTACTTATGGTGGCAATCCTTTGGGATGCAGAATTGCCCTTGAAGCACTTCGCGTTCTAGAAGAGGAGAAACTCGCTGAGAATGCGGAAAGACTCGGTCACATATTCAGAAATGAGCTTAGCAAGCTACCGAAGGAGGTAGTCACTTTAGTGAGGGGAAAAGGTCTCTTGAATGCCATTGTCATTAATGAAAAGATCGACGCTATGGATATTTGCTTGAAACTGAAGGAACACGGGCTCTTGGCGAAACCAACGCATGGACATATCATTCGTCTAGCACCACCGTTAGTTATCACGGAGGAACAATTACGCGAGGGCGTGGATATCATTTCTAAAACTATTCTCACGCATAACTAACATTTTCATTTTTTAGAACAGTATTATTTCAATATTGTATTTTTCGAATAAAAATGTCAATTTTGTCATAAAATTGCAACGATTTGTTGATATTTTATACGTATACCATTTTTCTAATTTACTCAAAATGCACTTTTGTATATAATTTTATATTAAAAAGTGCTATATCTATTTTTATCTTAAAGGGTAATCTACAATATGTTCTTTGTCTCGTGTGGTTTGCTTTTTGCCAATTGCCTTTATGCTTCTTTGCGCAAAGTTTTATCGATAATTGTATTTCTTGTCTCTTTTGGAGTTTGTCAACTTTTATCTCGTCAATTTAGATTAAAAAAGTGCATGAAGAGGCTAAAAGCGAGAAACAAAAAGTAAAGAGTACAATATAGATTCATCTTCGTACAGCATGGTTAGCGGGATCCATTAATGAGATTCTGTAACTTTTAACAGTATCGATACCGTTATACGTCGTTGCACAGATATATATATGTATGTATGTATGTATGCATCTGTGCAACGACATATAACGGTATCGATATATATATATATATATATATATATATATATGTGTGTGTGTGTGTGTGTGTGTGTGCGTGTGTGTGTGTGTGTGTGTGTGTGTGTGTGTGTGTGTGTGTGTGTGTGTGTGTGTGCGCGCGCGTGTGTGTGTGTGTGTGTTAAAAAAACGCAACGACAACGTACCGTACTGTCGTTAAGAGTTACAGAATCCCGCTATAGGTCACGTATATATTATATAATTATATTAAAAAAGTTGATCATCTTTGATAAATCAACAATTTATCAAGTGATATTGCAAGTGGTATTGCAAGAGGTTGCATCGGTTACGAGTGCATTGATGTATTTTTCATCAAATAGTCAAACACTGCAAACAAATACAGTTACGTCGCTTATAATAATATTTTATTCTCTATAGAAACCCCGAGTAAGTCATTTTGTAATCGTATTATTATCTTGGCAAAAATAATTAATGTAGCAAATATGTTATTCATTTCGAGTTATTAATAACTTCGTACGATAACATTCTCTACGCAAATAATGACGTACTTTTAATGCAATAACGCGAGAGATAATGTGTGTCAAATGACATACAGACTTTGTAAATAATAATTTTTAAATAATTCGTAAATCATTATGTTTCATTTCGATTAATAATGAAATTATTTAGAATAAAAAGCATTTAAATAGACTCCCAGCAAACGAAAATAAATGCAAATAAATTGAAAATTGCAATGTATTTTAATTTATCCAAGTTCGCGCTTTAGAGACCTGGAGTACTTTTTACCTCACATGGATTGAAATACGAAATGAGCTATTCATTACATGTATTCGGATTGATTTATGTCCCAATTATATTATTTTTAGATTCAAATAAATTGAAATGCGAAATGAGTTATTCGTCATGTTTACTTTGGATGTATTCGTATTCATATATTATTTTTGAATTGAAATACGAAATGTATCAGATAGTTTTTATCGGTTACGGTCCGTAAGAGCATTTATAATATTCTAAATGTACACTTGTGTAAAAAAAATAAGATTTATAAATGTCGATAACACACAAAGTATTCCAGTAACATAATAATAATGTTGCAACGTTCCAGCTATATTGCAGAGTGAGGAAAAAATATGGCCATACAGTTCGTCAGACAGAGATTCTTCAGCATCGCAAGAGAATTGGGTAAAATAAGATTTTTGAGTTCCCAGCAAATAATGGATCGCGAAAACAAGTACGGTGCTAGATACATCAGTCCGATGCCAGTTGTTATCTCTCGCGGGGAAGGAGTTTATTTGTGGGACTTGGATGGGAAACGATACCTCGATTTTCTGGCAGGATTCTCGACTGGCAACCAGGGTCATTGTCACCCGCGTCTGGTAAAAGTAATGAGGGATCAAGCTGGAAAGTGTGCTCACACCTCGAGAGCCTTCTATACGGAACCTCACGGCGAATTGGCAGAATATCTGACAAAACTCTTGGGATGGGATAGGTTTTTACCTATGAACACAGGTGTGGGCTCGTTTTAAAAAAAAATTGGGATATTTTTTAAGAGAATTAGTCTTTTACAATGAGCTAGTATTTCAATAAATATGGGAAGAAGTTTTTAATAAAAATCTCTTGTAATAAGTGCAAGTTTCTTTACGATAAAAGATCGAAGAGTTTATTCTCTCCTTAGGTGTCGAAGGTAATGAGACAGCCATAAAATTGGCTAGACGCTGGGCATATAGAGTGAAAAAGGTGCCGAACGGAAAAGCTACAGTTGTGTTCGCCAAGGGGAATTACACGGGCCGTTCATTAGCAGCTGTATCAGCATCAACATATCCAGAATATTACACAGATTTCGGGCCGCTTATGCCTCTTTTCGAGAAGGTGCCGTACAATGATCCGATCGCATTGGAACGAAAGTTTCAGGAGAACCCCAATATCTGCGCTTTTATGGTAGAACCCATTCTGCAAGAAATCATGACTGTGCCGACTGTAAGTCAATTAAAAAAATACACAACATCGTAAATATTGTGCAAATATTATCACACAATAATTTCTGTAAAAACGATTTTTTACTGTTGAAGATTAAGCAGAGTAAACTATCTTTGTATTAATATTGACGGTTGAGTGACATCATGGTCATTTTACTAAAGGCGCACAATTCTTCTGCTTTTTGTTTAGGATGGTTATTTGAAACGTGTTAGAGAATTATGCACAAAGTACAACGTTTTATGGATCGCTGATGAAATAATGACTGGTCTCGGCAGAACTGGTACGCGTCTAGCAGTTGACCATGAAGGCTACAGGCCGGATATTCTTGTTTTGGGTAAAACACTTTCCGGCGGGATGTATCCAGTTTCCGGTGTTCTGGCGGATAATCAGGTTTTCGAGAAATTTTCTCAAATATATTAAAATAATTTAATATCAACTATTCTGAATGTTTATATATTAATTCAACAATAGTTCTAAAAATAAAATTTTTGCGATTTTATAAAATATTTTAACAACCATAATCACCCGTGAAAGTTCTTATGTTAAAGTTTCTTACATTGTTGTTGAAGTTTTATGTTACATACGCGTCAATATGATGTATGCCGTTACGTAGCTCGAAAGAAATCGATATTAATCACTTGCCTGGCGTGATAAGATTCTTCAATCTAATAAATTGATCGGTTTTTCCCAGATAATGCTCTGTTTGGATTTTGGTTCTCATGGAAGCACCTTTGCTGGAAATCCGCTTGGGAATAAAGTCGCTTTGGAGGCAGTTAAAATTGTGGAGGAGGAGAATTTGACGGAAAACTCAAAGAGGCTCGGAAATATTTTAAAGGAAGAATTAGAAAAACTGCCGAAGAATATCGCGACGGAATTCCGTGGACGCGGCCTTCTGGCCGCTCTCGTGATAAACAAAGGTCAATAATCATGAACGAATCACTGATTCAGCTATATCGCTAATTATGGGTTAATTAAAAAGCTCGCACGATATGAAGAAAGATAAAATACTTGTTGGGGTCGTCAAATTAAAAAAATTAAAATCATATCTTGCACACTGTGACTTTATTTTATAATAATTATACGCAACAGATGTAACAAAGAAACAAAAGGACCGTCTGTTGAATAACGTTTTTATATTATTTAAGGGGGCAGGGCCCTTTGAAGGGTCAAAAAAGGCAATTTTTATGAATTTTTTTTACGGAAAATATATGAGTGATTAATTTGAAATTTTGCACACATATTTATCTATATTTTGTTGTTAATCAGGAATTTTTACAAGTAAAAATAATGAATAATTATAATATTGTTCGCGCGACGTGTCCAAGCACGCATCACCCCATTATGACCATATTAAAATCTTGACAGTGTTATCTGAGACAACAAATCAAAAAAGATTCTTAATCTATAGATGTTTGGTTATCGTCAAAACCAGAATTATTAAAATCAAACTATTTTTAAAATAATTATTGTACATGTAAAAATAAATTTTAAAAAATCACTAAAAATTTTGAAAGTTTAACGTAAAAAGGAAATAAACGCAGTAATATAATTTAATTTCAGCAATTCTAAGACATATAATATAAGCTCGGAATTGCTAATTAGAATGATACTTACATAAGTACTAAAAATATACGAGTAAATTATACTCAAAACTTTAAACGCATTTTTCTCAAAACTATATGTTACAAACTGGTGACCACGATTTCAGATAAATTAATGAACCGATTGAATTCGCTTCTTTTATCTATATATTCGAAACATTTCTCTCTATCGTTGAAATTAGCAAAATTAAATTATATTACTGCGTTCACTTTTTTACGTTAAACTTTCAAAATTTTTAGTGATTTTTTAAAATTTATTTTTACATGCATAATAATTATTTTAAAAATAGTTCAATTTTAATAATTCTGGTTCCGACAATAACCAAACATCTGTAGAGTAAGAATCTTTTTCGATTTGTTTGTAGTTCTCAGATAACTGAGTGTCAAGATTTTATGGTGACCATGAGACGATGCGTGCTCGGACACGTCGCGCGAACAATATTATAATTATTACAATTTTCATTATTTTTACTTATAAAAATTCCCGATTAACAACAAAATATAAATAAATATGTGTGCAAAATTTCAAATCAATCGCTCATATAATTTCCGTAAAAAAAATTCATATAAATAGGCTTTTTTTGATCATCCAAAAGACCCTGCCCCCTTAAGAAGAAATTTAAATTTTATTACATTATATTTAATATGGTTTTTACTTACAGATTTGGCCGATATTTTGGATATCTGTTTAAAGTTGAAAGACGCTGGATTATTGGCGGTGCCAACACATGGTCTAATCAAAATAATGCCTCCATTAACGATCACGGAAAAACAATTACGAGAAGGAATAGACATTCTTGTTACGGTCCTTAAAAGTTACAAATAAAAATGAAAATTTTACTAAAATTGTAGGATAAACGTATTTTTTGTAATAAAATAGTTTAACTTTTATCGTATTAATTTTGTTATTCCCAAATGGAACGTTTAGATTTTAAGTTTGAAATTATCTTAGATTTCTTGAGGATACATGAAGACATCGATCGTAAAAAATTAAAAATAAATTGCTAATTATAATCTCATGCTCGAAAAAAATCTTATAAAACATGTATTCGCAATGGCTATTCACGTTTATATATATTTATATTTACATAAATTGTCTATCATATATAATTAAATTACGGTTCGTTGAGCTCCTTTATTTAGGTCTCTGATCAGGCTAAAAGATTGCGAAAAGATTTGGTTACACTGATTGTACTTATAAGTCTTTGAACTGATATATGTAAATTAAAATGTCGTCAGGACCGCATGAAAGCATTGTGTGTGATTGAGGTATAGTTATTTGCTCAGAATAGCAAATTGTTAGATAAATTTTAGAAGAAATGTTTTCCAATTGAGCGTAGAAAAATCAATTTTTTGTAATAAACAGCTCTTGACGTCATTTTTTCAATACATAATTTTTCGTGATATCTGCCAGTGTTGGCGGATGGCTTTAATAAAAGTAAAAAAAAAAAGTTAAAAAGTATATAATATATAGAAGAAAAGTTATAATAAGGATGTTATATGTGAGAATAATTAATGATAATTATTGATTACTCTCACGTATTAATTGTCATTCTAAAGAGCGATGTTTAGAAACATTAGAGATATCATTTTATGCTTGTTGTTTAATGTTAAACAGAGATAAAATGATATTTTTAATGAAATTTCTAATGGTATTTTTAAAGCTTCTGAACGCAGAAAAATTCTAAACAATAGAAAATTAAAAATATATAATTTTGTAACACGGTACTGTGTTTCTTTTAAACTAATCCGATTTTTAGAAAATTATTTTTATGGATAGCCATATTACAACCACTTTTTTTCTGCCACCGATTAAACAGAGCATTAGATTTTTATAAATTACATCCTAAATAATAAAAATTTCATTACTTTGAGTCTAGAATCTGTCAAACAACACTCTGACGAATGTAATCGTTCAAGTTTCAATAGAAAATATTAATTATAAACAAAGTTATTTAATAAAATAAAAATAGGTGCCATATTACCCTCTTCTCCTCTATGTATATTGCAGTGCTTATCTGGAACTCTTGTGTTAAATAAATTTTCAGTTATTAAAGTATCTCAGAAACTAAAACGATGATGACAAATATAACGACACTTTTCTAATATAATATTAATAAGTATTTTCGTTTATGTCCGAATAAAATTCGTCATTAAGTTAATAAACTATTCAATTACTGACACATTAAGAAGTTTTGTACTTTGATTAAGTACATATTAGGCTGTTCATACTTTAGTTTATTAAAAGATTGTTTCTTTTTATTTTCTTGTAGGAATAATTTAACAAAATTAATTAGTAATAAATATATTAGCTTTTTATTAAATAAAATAGGTTTATAAATGTATATTTTATACATTTATGAACAACAATAAACTCTCTCTAAAATCTATTTTAAAAAAAGAAAAAATATACGCCAACTATAATATATTTAAGATATGTTAAATTAATAATTAAAATATTTAATGTACTACATAGGCTGAAAAGTCTTTGGCCTAACAATGAAAGAACGTTTTTTTGAATTAAAATATGGCTTTATTCTTCGATATAATCTCCTAGAGTAATGCATTTGTTGTAACGGTCCTCCAACATTTCAATACCGGTTCGATAGTGTGAAGCTTCGAGGCCTTCAAAATAGACGTTTGTTTCCATCTTGACCTCCTCATTTGAGTGAAATCTTTTTCCAGCAAGCCACATTTTTAGTCTGGGAAAGAGGAAATAGTCGCTGGGGACCAAATCTGGCGAATACGGTGGGTGGGGTACCAGTTCATAGCGCAATTCCTTCAATTTATCGGTCGTATCATAAGCTGAATGAGCCGAAGCGTTGTCTTGGTGAAAGAGCAATTTTTTCTTCGCCAAATGAGGGCGCTTGGCTTTGATCTCGACGTCCAATCGACCCAATAATGCACAGTAACATTGTTTATTGATTGTTTTACCATGTTCGAGATAGTCGATAAAGATTATTCCATGTGAATCCCAAAAAATACTGACCAAAACCTTGCTGACCGACTGTTGTGTTTTCGGGCGCTTTGGACAACTTTTACCAGGCAACAACCATTCAGCGGACTGCCGATTGGACTATCTATATTAAGCTGGATTCCCCACCAGCGAAAATCGAGTTCTCACTAGGTCAAAAATTTAGTGCTTTTTAGGTGCTAATTTAATACCCTAGTCCAAATTTTGGTGCTTAAACTGTTTAGCAATAATTAAAAAAAAAAAAAAAAAAGAGAGAGAGAGAGAGAGAGGAGTGCAGCTTAATGGCAAGCTGGACCCCCCATAATAAAAAAAATATATATAGTGGTCACAAACACAAAACAAGTACACTAGAATTTAGTGCTCAAAGAAACATCTAAAATAAGTGAAAAATATATAATTGATTAAAAAAATATCATTATAAACCCAGCGCAGCATTGCGATCTTGGAGAACAATACTTACAGACCACCAAATTTGTATATTTTTGGTAGTAAAATAACATCAAAAACACAAATAATCAAAATATAACAGGATTCAAAGTTATTAATATAATAATAATTATTAATTTATCTTGTCCGACAGCGCACAAAATCAATTATCAGATTGTCGCACGCGCCGCGCACTAACTTTACTCTCCAGATCGTCAGAGAATTTGGTGTTTGTAAAAACCTTATACCAAAATGTTCCCTAGACATCGTAGTATCAAAATAAATTAATTGCGAATTTGGTGCTCGCTGAAAATTGTTAAAAAATAAATTGTTTATGCGCGGAGAGCACGAGCCGCGCTTTAACTTTATTCTTCTAATCGTCAGAGAATTTGGTGCTCGTAAAAATCTTATATCAAAATGTTCTTTAGACATCCTACTTTAGAAATCAATTTTAAATTTAGTTCTTGTTGCATGTTGTAAATAAATTTTTCACGTGCGGAAGGTACGCGCCGCGCATAAACTAATTATTTACAATAGTTTGCAGCGAGCACCAAATTCGCAATTAATTTATTTTGATACTACGATGTCTAAGGAACATTTTGGTATAAGATTTTTACGACCAAATTCTCTGACGATCAGAAGAGTAAAGTTAGAGCGCGGCGCGTGCTCTCCGCGAATAAACAATTTATTTTTCAGCAATTTGCAGTGAGTTCCTAATTCGAAATTGATATATTTAGATACTCCGATGCCTAAATAACATTTTAGTATATAATTTTTACAATCGTCAAATTCGACGATCTGATAACTGATTTTTTGCGCTATCAGACAGAATAAAAAATAATTATTATTATATTAATAACTTTGAATCCTGTTATATTTTGATTATTTGTGTTTTTCATGTTATTTTTCTACCAAAAACATACAAATTTGGTGGTCTGTAAGTATTGTTCTCCGAGATCGCAATGCTGCGCTGGGTTTATAATGATATTTTTTTAAACAATTATATATTTTTCATTTATTTTAGGGGTTTCTTTGAGCACTAAATTAGCACTAAGTTCTACTGTACTTGTTTTGTGTTTGTGACCACTATATATAGTATATATATATTTTTTATTATGGAGGGGTTTAGCTTGCCATTAAGCTACGCCCCCTATTTTTTTTTAATTATTGCTAAACGGTTTGAGCACCAAAATTCGGACTAGGTACTAAATTAGCACCAAAAAGACACTAAACTTTTGACCTAGTGCAAATTCGATTTTCGCTGGTGGTGGGTCCAGCTTAATAGAGGTCATAAAAAATTCAATTAAATATAGTATCTTCAAAAATGTTATTTTCTACAATTCAATTTTGTCTCAATATTACTTGGTTAATCAGATTTATTTAAGATCTATTTTTGAGTAATTAATTTTTTATTTAACAATGCATACGCTTTTAAATTTATCTAAAATTTATATTTTTTCTATTAAAAAAAAAATCTTTTAAAGATAATTTTATTTTAAAACAGTGCAATACCTATTACAATTTTTATCTTCAAGGCTAATCTACAATATATTCTTTCTGTCTTTTGCTTTTTGTCTCTTTGCGAAATATTTTACCGATAATTGTGTTCTTGTGATTTCGAGAGTTCGTCAATTTTTATCTTGTCAATTTTGATAAAACAGTGTGCAAAGAGGAAAAAAAATAATAAAAAACAGGAGACAAAGAATACATTGCAGATAAACCTTAATATTGGTGCAGTAAGATTAATCCATTAGCGGGATTCTGTAACTTTTAACGACAGTGTCAACAGTGACTGTCGCTGTGCAGATATTATATATGGTGAAAAAAGTGCGCGACGACAATGTACCAAACTGCCGTTAAGCGTTCCGTTATAGATCACATATATACAATATATCGAAAAAGTTGATTAATTTTGACAGATCAACATTTCAAGTGACTGCAAGAGGTTGAATCGATCACGTGTGTATTGACGTTTATCAAATTATGGATATTCTTCATAAAACAATCAAACACTGTAAACAAATACAATTATCGTTGCTTACCCCAGCGAAAAGTGATTGGAAATTGCTCATTAAAGCGATGTCGAGAAACAAGTTTTTGAATATTTTGAATCCGTTTTCTATCTGTGCAATTACATTATACATTGACTGAGATACAAAAAGCAAATGGCCAATGTATATTTACGGATTTAAACGGATGGATCGCAAGTTTTATTTCTATGCACATTGGACGAGATAAAAAAAGCAAACAGTTAATTCGAAATTACTGATTCAACGAACTACGAATAAAAAACGGATTTTAAAAAATTCTAAAACTTGATTCGACATCGCTTCAATGACTAATTTTCAATATGTTCTAATAATTATTGATTATTTTAATCATAAAAAAATTAATATTTTGTTTTTTGAATTTTTTTTGTAGTAGAAGATAATATAACGTTTTTATTGATACAATTTATTTATCTTAAACATAGTACGCTTGATAAATTAAGTTTTCGATAAGTGAGACATACATACTGGAATAATTCTATCGTAATTAGTTTACTTCGGCACATTGGCGCCTTTTCACTCTTTTTATAAAATACTCTCCTGTCTGTAAAATATTTATTGCACCAAAATTGATACTTATGATTCATGTAAGGCTATTCTAAATCTACTTTCGTATTAAAAAAAAAAAGGCCGTAAATGTGCGGTATGGCACAGAATATTCCAGCAACATTACGTTCCAACTATACTGCAGGGTGAAGAAACAATTATGGCCCTGCAATCTGTGAGACAGAAGTTTTTTAGCATCATAAGAAAATCGGGCAGAATAAGATTCCTGAGTTCTCAACAAGTAATAGATCGCGACAAGAAATACGGCAGTCAACACATCAAACCGCTGTCGGTTGTTATCACCCGTGCGGAAGGAATCTTTTTATACGACATAGATGGAAAGCGATACTTCGATTACATATCAGGACTAGCGGCTTGCAATCAGGGTCACTGTCACCCGCGCTTGGTGAAAATAATGAGGGATCAGGCTGGAAAGTTGACGCACACGTCGAGAGCCTTCTTCTCAGAACCTCATGGCGAATTGGCAGAATATCTAACAAACCTCTTCGGATTTGATAGATTTTTACCTATGAACACAGGTGTGGATTCGCTTTAAAAAAAATTGGGTTATTTTTTTAACAGAATCAGTCTTTTAAAATTTCAGTAAATACGGGGAGAAGTTTTTGATAAAATCTCTTGTGATAAGTACAAGCTACTTTACAGTAAAAGATCGAAAAGTTTATTCTCTCTTCTTAGGTTGCGAAGGTGGTGAAATAGCCGTGAAGGTGGCCAGACGCTGGGGATATAGAGTGAAAAAGATACCGAGCAACAAGGCTACCGTTGTGTTCGCCAAGGGTAACTTTTGGGGCCGTTCGCTGGCGGCCATATCGTCCTCGACAGATCCATTGAACTACACAGATTTTGGACCGTACATGCCCCTTTTCGATAACGTGCCATACGACGATGCGAACGCTCTAGAACAAAAGTTTCAGGAGAATCCCAATATCTGCGCGTTTATGGTGGAACCTATTCAGGGAGAAGGCGGCATTATTGTACCGACTGTGAGTCGTATGAAAATACACGTTATAAATATTGTACGAGTATTATCGCCAAATAATTTTTACTATGAAAACGCTGGTTTTTATTGAAGAAGATCGCATAGTATTTTCTTTCTTTGATATTGAAGAATTATAACATCATAATTTTTTTTGCCAACGACGTACAATTTGTTTAGGATGGTTATCTGAAACGTGTAAGAGAATTGTGCACGCAGTACAATGTTCTATGGATCGACGACGAAATAATGGTTGGTCTCGGCAGAACTGGTACGCGTCTAGCAGTTGACCATGAAGGCTGTAAGCCGGATATTCTTGTTTTGGGAAAATCACTTTCCGGCGGAATGTATCCGGTTTCCGGCATCCTCGCAAATGATGAGGTATATAAAAAAAGTTTCAACTGTGTAGATATTAAAACAATTCAATGTCATCTATTTTGAACTTTTCTTAATTTAACAGTTTTATAAATTAAAAATTTTGTAAAATATTTTAACAAGTATTGTGTCACTTGTAAAGGCTCTTTGTGTTGAATAGTTACTCGAAAGAAATCGATATTAATCACTCGCGTGATAACGATTATTAAGCCAAATCTTTTTCCAGGTTATGCTCTGTTTAGATTTTGGTTCGCATGGAAGCACTTTCGCTGGAAATCCCCTTGGGAACAGAATCGCTTTGGAAGCGGTTAAAATTATAGAGGAGGAGAAGCTGGCAGAGAACGCAAAGAAGCTCGGAAAAGTTCTAAAAGAAGAAATAAGTAAGGTGCCTAAGGAGATCGCAAAAGAATTTCGTGGACGCGGTCTTTTTGCCTCTCTCGTGATAAATAAAGGTATCAATGAACAAATTACTGATATCCGATCGGCTATATTTGATAAATTGTCGGCAAAATAAAAATTGTTGCGCAATATGAACGCAAAAATAAAATGCTTGTTGATGCACGTGACGTTTCAAGTTCGAGATCATATCTCACAAGTTGTGACTTTATTTCATATATTTAGGATAGGTACATGGATTCTTGCATATAAGAGAATCAATCAAAATCTTTTATTTCCCTTCCTCACGTAGAAATAAAGGAATCTGATTAGTTAATTTTCTTATGCGTTATGCAAAAGTCTATGCTCCTACTCTTACTCATAGAGGGGAAGAGGGTAATATGGCCCATTTCTATTTTATCGAATAACTTTGTTTATAATTAATATTTTAGATTGAAACTGGAACGATTATATTCGTCAAAGTGTTTTTTAATAAATTCCAGGCTCAAAATATTGAAATATTTATTACTCAGGACGTGATTTATAAAAATGTGACGCACTGCATAATCGATGAAAGAAAAAAAAAGGTGGTTATATGGCTAGCATAAAAATAATTTTCTAAAAATCGGATTGGTTAAAAAAAACACGATATTTTATTATAAAATTATATATATTTTTAATTTTTTATTGTTTATAATTTTCCTAATTTAAAATTTTTCTGCGTTTAAAGATTTTAGTGATATCATAAAAAATATTATTTTATCTCTGTTTTATTTTAAACAACAAATATAAAATATCTCTAATGTTTCTGAACATCACCTTTCAGAATAACAACCGATTTATCGAAGAAATATTTCGATATAAAATTTCGTTAAAAAAATCATATTAACAATATCCCATGTTACTATTTAACTCTGCATAACTCGAAATGCGTACAGCCGAATAAAAAGTTAAATGACAAAGATCACTCGAGTGTATGTACATACATTCGTGTAATAATACGCTCAAATTTAAAAACAATGATAGAGTATGTGAAATTAAAAGCTAAAATGTACCTTGAAAAAGTTTAGATATTCTCAAAAGTAAAAATATCTTATAACAATTGTCAGCTATTCTGTATGGGCATATTAGCGCTATTAAAAAACAGCGATCTACTAATTGTATAATTCCATATACAATTATTTGAATTCATTACCTAATAACGGAAATAATGAGAGTACCTATAACGTCCACAGTAGCCATAATACCTTCTTCTCTTTTAGTAATTATGAAACAAATGTAATAAAGAGACAAAAGAGTCATGTCTCAAATTACATTTCTATATTATTTAACAAAAAATATTGAATTTTATTATACTACATTCGACATGGCTTTTATTCACAGGTTTGATCAGCGAGTGGGACATCAGCATGAAGCTGAAAGAAGCTGGATTGTTGACAAGAGGTACGCCATGTGAAGGTGAAGCCATGAGAATATGCCCTCCATTAACGATAACGGAGGAACAATTACGAGAATCACTCAATATTTTCATTTCGGTCCTCAAAACCATCGTATAAAATATTTAAAAATTCATTAAAATTGTATGATAAATGTATTATTTATAATAATATAGTGTACCTTTTATCGTATTATGCTGGGCATTCAAAAAAGTTTAACCAAATGAAAAAGCTAATGCTAAAACGACGTCTTGGACATTGAAATTAACTCGCCAAAAGTAAAAAAAACTCAATATTTGCTTGATTTTTGACTTATTATCGAATTGCCTTAAATAAATGGATATAAATGATAGACATCACTGTTACTGTTTTATTGAAGTTTCCTGTTGTATAACTCTGTGCACAACTATTTATATGCAAAATCTTGAGTCAAGATTGAAATGATATCAATATTATCAATACTCCTAAATCTTTAGAGTAAACATTATTCTAAAAGAATGAAAATTCAGCTTGTGCAATTTTTCGAATGATTTGTTGCTCTAATAAAAGTCAAAATTCATTCCTACAAAATAAAACTTTACTTCTGTAGAGTGAAAATTGAGCTTGTATAATTTTCAAGTAATTTTTCACTCTACTAGAAAGTCTGATACTTTTGATCGGATATTAAAGTAATTTATCGATTCAATTAATTATCAAATAATTTCTTAAATAAATGGATTGAATTAAGCCTGTAGCACATAATGCTCAAAGTATTTTCCTTTTGAAAAGTTAGAAATCTATGAAATTTTGTTCGTATTTTTTTTCATACGTATATTTTTCATATAATACGTTCAGATAAATTTTCCATTCGCTAAAAAACAATATAATCTTACAGATTTTGTTTTGTATATCATCGAAAGAAACGCATTAAATAAATTTCAGATTGATAACAATCTAATATTTATTCAATGATTAATTGTTATTTTGTTAAATATCGTTATTTGTTAAACAACTGATAGAAACTGATAAATGTCAATACGCGCATTTTATTATTTCGTTAGATACAATAAATAGAATACAAGAGAGAATAATAGAATTCCTATTGCTTATAGGAATATAAGCTGCTTATAAAATACATCTTATAGAACCAGATAAAATACGATAGGATTCATATCTGAGCTCACGAGTGTCGCGGCGACAATGCAGTTTACAGGAAATGATACAAATTGATGCTACAAGAAAGAGTACAGTTCTCAATCGTTCTCTATCAACTTTTTTTATCAGGTGGTGCCGGTACGTGTCGTTCCCGGAACATGATAATTCGTGCCGTGTAGTCTGAATCGACCTTTAAAGTGTTTATTTTTGATTTTGATTGAGCTTATGTTGATAAGATAAACGATAACATAATAAGATTCAAGATATAAAAGATTAACGAAAGCAGAAGATAAATGTGTATATACATACAGGGTATTCCGAAATTCGCGATTCAATGCTATACTGTACAAGTTTTCGAAAAATTAAGTAAAATAGTTATTTGTAGATTTTTATTTTATAAGAAATAATAATATAATAATATAATTTTTAAGGTGTGAATTAAAGTTGTCCAATCACAATGTTTAAACAGTCGCATGTCTACGAGTCGCGTGAGCAGTAATATTAGTAATCATATGACAAGTAACTGCCTAAATGCAATTTTTAATTTAGCAGCTTAAGCCATTATATTTCAAAAATTTCAATACTGTTTAAACTAAAAATCTATAAATAATTATTTTACTTAATGTTTTGAAAACTGTCTTGTTATACTATTTAGAGTCGTGAATTTTGAAACACCCTGTGTGTGTATGTGTAATATTATATTGGAAATACAGTTAATGCTAATATTTAACAAAGAACAAAGAAAAATGTTAAACGAAGGCTATTTTTGGCCTAGAACCGACACCTAAGTTATTTATTAGAAATTGTTTATGAGACCCTCTAAAAGCAGAAAAAAATAATTATTTGTCCTCCAAGTTCAGCAAAAGTTATAAAAAATCAGGATTTATTATTGATTCCTAAAGTAGTCATATAAGTGTTTTTTAATCTTTATACTATTAAAATAAAATTAATTGCGGATTTATGTGCTCAAAAAGACGAGTAGTAAATGTAGAGAGTATGATAGGCAAATTTCGACAACAGATTCGTTTTCAGCACGCAAAAATCACGTCGTCTTATTACATCCGCAATAAAATTGTCTATTTTCGCAGGCTAGTATTATTTAAGGGATCCGAGAATTTTCGGACACCTTGTATATTATACGAACCAAAATCTCATACTTTTTATATTTACTACTCACCTTTTTGAACACATAAATACACAATTAATTTTATTTTAATCGTATAAAGCTGAAAAAGCACTCATATGACTATTTTAACAATCAGTAATAAATTCCGATTTTTTGTAACTATCCCTGAATCTGATAGACAAATAATTATTTTTTTCTACTTTTAGAAAGGGTTCCATAGTTTCTAATAAATAACTTTAGTTCTAGGCTAAAAATGGCTTCCGTTTAACATGCTCCTTTCGCACTCAACAAGTAAATATAACACATTGATATTTTAACATAGATGTAACTGATGGTCATTGTCGGATTTCAGTACTAATTTCGACAAAACAATACAAGAAAAAATATAAAGTAGAAGAGCAAGAAACAGAAAGCAAAAAACACAATGTATATCTGCAGTCTTACATATTCATATAACAAAGTTAATCCATATCGCGTTTATAATACAACAAAAAGTTAATCATTTTTCACAGATCGATATTTTATCAAATGACATATTGCGAAAGGTTACATCGGTTACGGGTGCATGAACGTATATCAAACTATTACTCTTGAAGAAACAGAACGCTATATATGAAATTATCATCGATTACATTAATATCTTATTCTGCAAGGAAAGCCCGAATAAGCCATTTTGTGTTCATTATTATCTCTGCAAATCATATTATTATATCTGCAAAAATATGTAACTAACGTGTAGCAAATGAGTTATTCATTTCGGGTTATTAATAGCTTCATACGATAACATTTTCTACACAAATAATGACGTATTTCTAAGTGCAATACGCAAGAGATAATGTGTCGAAAAACATATAGGCATATTTTGCAAATAATAATAATAATTCCCAAACACCCTAGTCAAGATACAATTTGTAATATAACTGCTATATGCAATATGCAATATAATTTGTAAAATGCTATATAAAATAATAATTTAATAATTAATAATGTTTATTTAATAATTAATAATAATTAATAATAATTTATATAATACGTATATGATGCTTCAATATTTAGAATTTAAACATTGAAACTACATAAACGTTACATAAAGAAGTAATTATATACATATATAATCATCACTTTAAAAAAGGAAAAAATTATAATACAACATTATTGCAACTTTCTTGTTATATATAATAAAATGTGATAGTAAAACTATAGCTATATGAATACATAATTATATCGACTGCGTAATTCGTAAAATTGCTATATTTTATTTCGATTAATTGCAAAATTATTACAAAATTACTCAGAATAAAAAAAACATCTTAATAGATTTCAGTTTGTTGTTTAAAATCTTATTAAAGTTAGGGTCAAATCCCTAACAAAATTTAAAAAAATATCAAAATTATATCATTACAAAGTTTAAATCTGGTAAAAAATTTTTCATATATAATTATATTACGTAGCTATATACATATAATTACATATAGTTATACATAATTATATTTAATAATTGCACATAATATATGATTATATATAATTGTATATAATTATATATAAAAATCATGTATAACTGTATATAATTATATATTATATTTATATGGACATATTTGATATATAATTATATATAACAATGTATAACTATATATAATTATATATAAAAAATTTTTTACCAGAAATTCAAATAAAATGCAAAACAATCACAACTTTTTTGTTCTTTTTGTAATATCCTATATTATTATAAAAATACCTTAGATAGTATTGTTTATCACGATTTGTTTACTTCGACATTCTGGCGCCTTTATTCAGTACTTTTTATCAGATACGGTTCCGTCTGTAAGGGTATTTATTCTAAATCCCTATGTGTCGCAATGCTTGTGTACAAGCACAATTTCAGTAAATAAGTAATCGCGTTGCCGCCGTATCTTTTGCCGTATCTTTACTTTGATATAAAAGCAAGATTGGTGGGATTGTCATCAGATACCTATTTTCTTACGTCTTGCATTCTCTCTCTTATTCCCGTTAAAATAAACGAAGGTTCGTAAATGCTGATGACATAGTATATATTTTAGCAATATTAACACTGCAACGTTCCAACATTGCAGGATAAGGAAAAAGATATGGCCATGCAATCCGTGAGACAGAGATTCTTCAACATCGTAAGAGAATCGGACAAAATAAGATTCCTGAGTACCCAGCAAGTGATTGATCGCGACAACAAGTATGGTGGTATACACTTTAAACCGCTGCCGGTTGTTCTTTCTCGTGGGGAAGGAGTTTACCTGTGGGACATCGATGGAAAGCGGTATCTCGATTTCCTAGCAGGATTCTCGACTGTCAACCAGGGACACTGTCATCCGCGTCTGGTGAAAGTTATGAGGGATCAGGCCGGAAAGTTGGCGCACACGTCTCGAGCCTTCTACTCAGAACCTCATGGCGAATTAGGAGAATATCTGACAAAACTCCTAGGATGGGATCGGTTTTTACCTATGAACACAGGTGTGGACTTGCTTTAAAAAAGAATTGAAATACTAAGAGAATTGGTTTCAGTATCTCGCGGTAATTGTCAAAAAAAAGTGTTTAATACCATTTGCGATACAAATTTAAGCTTCTTTATAAAAAATGGAATATTTGGAGCATCTAGTCTCTTTTTACAGGTGTCGAAGGTGGTGATACGGCCGTAAAATTGGCCAGACGCTGGGGATATAGAGTGAAAAAGGTGCCTAATGGCAAGGCTACTGTTGTGTTTGCCGCAGGAAACTTTTGGGGCCGTTCAATAGCAGCCTTATCTGCCTCGACAGATCCAAACTGTTACACAGATTTTGGTCCGTATGTGCCCCTTTTCGAAAAAGTGCCGTACAATGACCTCGTTGTTCTAGAACAAAAGTTTCAAGAGAATCCCAATATCTGCGCGTTCATGATGGAACCCATTCAAGGCGAAGCCGGCGTCGTTGTGCCGTCTGTGAGTCAATACAAAGATGCACATCATAAATATTGTGTGCGAGTATTATTGTAAAATTATTTGTACTACAAAAACATTTGTTTCTTTTACCTTAGAAACTCGCGCAGAATATTCTTCCTTTGTATTATACAATATTATACAGAATTAGTGATATAATTTTTTCGCTAACGGCGTACAATTCTTCCGCTTTGTGTTTAGGATGGTTATTTGAAACGTGTGAGAGAACTGTGCACAAAGTATAATGTTCTATGGATCGCCGATGAAGTACAGACTGGTCTTAGCAGAACTGGTATGCGTCTGGCAGTTGATCACGAAGGCTGCAGGCCGGATATTCTCATTTTGGGGAAAGCACTCTCCGGTGGGATGTATCCAGTTTCCGGTGTCCTAGCGGATGATCAGGTTCGCAAAAGTTTCTCAATTATTGAAATAATTCAATATCAGCTATTCTGTTCCTTAAATTTAACAATAATTTCTATAAATTAAATTTATGCGATTTTATAAAATATTTTAACAACCATTACCATTTGTGTAAATTTTATGTTGAAGTTTCGCGTATGCGATAACATGCTATCTGCCGTTACGTAGCTCAAAAGAAATAGATTAACCATTCGCCTGGCGCGATAAGATTCTTTAATCCACGTTCTTTGTTCGTTTCTTTCCAGATAATGCTCTGTTTAGAAACAGGTTCGCATGGAAGCACTTTCGGTGGGAGTCCACTTGGAAACAGAGTTGCTTTAGAGGCAGTTAAAATTCTGGAAGAGGAGAATCTAGCGGAGAACGCAAAAAAACTCGGAAAAATTCTAAAGGAAGAACTGGAAAAACTGCCGAAAGACATCGCGACGGAATTTCGTGGACGCGGTCTTCTAGCTGGTCTCGTGATAAACAAAGGTATCAGTAATCATAAAAAAATCAATGATTCAGCTATATTGCTGATAAATTATCAGCTAATTAAAAAAAATTTGTATAATATGAACAAAGATAAAATACTTGTTAATACAACAAATTTTAAAATTAAAATCATACCTTGCAAATTATGACTTTATCTCACACATTCGCTCATAATAATGCATGACAGATGTAATAAAAAGACAAAGTAACTATCTTTATTTCTACGCAAACAAGAGATGCCAAATTTTTTTATATTACGGTCGTCGTGGTTATTACAGAATTCGCCGAGGGTTGGGACATCTGCCTAAAGTTGAGAGACGCTGGATTGCTGTCTAGACCCGCGCATGGGCAAATCATCAGAATATCGCCTCCTTTAACAATTACAGAGGAACAATTACGAGAAGGAATAAACATTCTCACTACGGTCCTCAAAAATTATAAATAAAGGGATTTAAAATTTTACCAAGATTGTATGACAAACCTATTTTTTTATGATAAAATAGATTACTTTTTATCGCATTATTCTGTATTATTTATTTTCTATCAGCCGTATTACTTTATTCCAAAAAACATGTTTAAACTTTCAAATCTTAGGCCTTAAATTCTTAGATTTCTTGAGGATACATTAAGATGACGTCGTAAAAGAATAAAAAAGATAATGGCTATATAATAACTATGTCTAAGGAAAAATCTTATTATTATGAAAGATGTATTTGCAACGGCCATTCGTGTTTATATATTTGTATATACATAAAAATTTATTGTATATAAATTATATATGTGATTCGTTGTGCTTCTTTAAATGTCTCGTCAAACTAAAAGACTGTGAAAACATTTGATTACACTGATTGCACTTATAAGTCTTTGAACCGGTATGTAAATTTAAATGCCGTTTCAAATGATTGGCCAGCTTAAATCTTTTTCCACATAATCGACATTGGTGCTGCCTCAACGTGCCGTGCGAAGCTTCATGACTTTTAAGATGACTCGATTGCGCGAATCTCTTGCCGCATAGTTTACACGCAAAAGGCTTCACCTTAGTATGTATTCGCAAATGCTCGACCAGATTGCCCTTCTGCACGAAGCGCTTGTCGCAATATTCGCACTTGTGTACCCTCGATGTCTTGTGCGTGCGCAAATGCATTTTTAAATTATAATTATGGCTAAACTTTTTATCACAAATCTCACATTGCACCAAACCCCTTCCGGTATGCAGTCTTTCGTGAGCTTTCAAATTTTTTAAAAGACGAAAACGTTTATTGCACGTAGCACACTCGTAGTCCTTGCTTTGCAGAGTATTATCACTTTTATTATGAATTTTTATATGCTCCTCTAAGTATGATGGATAGGAAAATATTTTATCGCACACTTTACATTGATGTACGTTGGTTTTGGTGTGTAATCTCATGTGTGCGCTAAGCTTACTTTTCGATGCGTAACCTTTGCCACATGTTGGACACTTAAACGGCTGCTGACCAGAGTGAGACAATTGATGAGCAAATAGCTTGGACTTTTGTGAGAATTGTTTCGAGCATACCTCACACTGATGTTTCTTATCGTGGATACCTTCTGTGGCTTTTATGTCGAGAGACTGCTTATAATTGACATCATTTGAACATCCGTGATATTCAATCGCGAGCTGCCTGTCCTTTCCAGGTGATTTCATAAATCTCAAGTTTTCGGCAATAGACACATCGTTTTCGGAATGTATCGTTACATTTGGCATGCGTTCCGAACTGCTTTCCTGGACGCTATCGAGATCAATATTCTCCGGGAAGTTTATATTCTGCATCCCATCAGTGTCGTCCACAGTGGACCTCTGATATGATAAGTTCTGAATAGGATTATCAACGGAATGAATTGATCTTTCATAGCTCAAGTTTTGTGGAATATGATTAGAATTTTCACAAATCTCTATGTTTTCATTATCGCATGACATATCAACGCTTTCCGTGTGCGTTATATTGTGATTTATTAATTGCCTTCTATTGGTAAAAGTGTGATTGCACAAGGAACAATGCAAGGCACAGGCAGCTCGACTCGAACTCTCTTCATTCGGTGACACAGTATGCATCATATTTGGCCTGACTAACGGAGATAATTGCGTATTTGAAATATTATCATTTACAAAGTTTGAGCTAACATGAGTAAAGTTAAGATATGGATTCTGAGACTCCACAATGTGCATATGCTGCATAGGTATGTTATCCTGAATAAAGGGTAAATGCAATCGATTATGAGCGCAGAGTTCCTGGTAATTCATAAATACCGCACCACATTCCACGCATTTTAATGTTTTATGAGAATTTTGTACCGGCACGAATCCTTGATTCTGTTGATTTTGATAGAGTTTGCAGCCAGAAACGGTGGTGTATGAAGTCAATCGAGATACCTATGTTTGAACACATTCTTGGTTATAGTGATATGTAGAGGATAGATAAAATAATATAAACATCTAAGAAAAATGTTACTACTTATTTTGTTAATTTAAGAGATTGGTCTATCATTTACCTTCAACACATATTTTATTCTAATAAAAATAAAGTTATAGAATGCTTAGATAGAATGCTACTCGATGAAATGTAATATTTCTGTTAGTAGAACATCTTTCAATTATTTATATACATATTGAAAAAAGAAAATTGCTTTTTACTCTATTTTCTAAAATTTTATTCTAATCTCTAAACTTCCAATACCTTTCTTATCCAGTAGTCACCCAATTTTAAATATCGTTTAATCATTGTGAATAGTTGTAAAAAGAAACATTTTTTCTTCCAATATCTTTTAAGCAATTGAAAAATGTCTTGCTAGAACAAATAAATAATTTTGTGAATACTGATGCATTTTATTACTCTATTCCAGTAAGGAATATGTATTAAAGATAAATCGTGGGCCAATCGTTTATTAATAAAACAATTCCTGTATTTTCCAGGTATTCACATTTTTTTGTCTATTCTCTGTATTTGTTACAGTGAAAGCGTGAAATATCTTTACCTTCAACGCCGCTTGCCTCAAAGCTCTGTCCGCAGCACGACATTGCTCTCGGTATAAAAGGGCCGACTCCGCTCTAGTGACACAACGATCACACATCTTTTCTGGCAAGCCATCTCCCTGCCAGACCTACAAATATTCACACAAAGAGCAATGCAAGCTTAATCTTCAACATATTTATCTTTCTGTAATCTAAGTCTTTTTTGTCTAGCTTAAGATATTATCTTTATCTTTCTGTAATCTGAGTCTTTTTTGTCTAGCTTAAGATTTTTTGTTTTAAGCTTCCAAAAAATTTGTAAAAATTCAGAGTTACTTTTCAGCATCTATATTGTAGGGTGTTTCAAAATATGGCCAACTTTAAAAGCTTAAGATTCCTAAGCAGAATAAGGTCGTTAATTTATTTTATGAAAACTATTTATGAGAATATTGAAAAAACTAAGAATAAATTTTTATTTTAATCACTAACAAGAATAAAATATATCTTCTATATGGAATATTTGTAAATAAACAAAAAATTTTATCTCAGATATTGAACTTTATTACAAGAATATAATAAGGTCCTAATAAAAAATAATTTAAAAATAATAAAAGAACTAAACATTATCTTCTAATCAATTTCAAAATAGTTATTAACAAGAACAAAATTTCTTAGGATTAACTCTATTTTTAAACAATTATTTTTAATTTAATCTTTAATTAATTTTTTGAAATTTTTAACCATTTGAGTGTATCTATTCTCGAATATTAGTAGTATTGAAAATCATTATCCTCTAGTGTAGACCTTACACATAACAAATAATAGTAATAACAATGACCATACAAATGAGCCTTATTTAACGAGTACATTGTTTTTAAAAATATATATTTATTCCCAAAAAAATGTATGTTATTTTCTGTAGTTAAAAAGTTGAGAAATATCATGTTATAATAAACCATAAAATGTATACTTAATAAACTATATAACAAATTTTTATAAAACTGCTCATACATTCACTTTGTTACAAATTTTTGTTGCACTAAACAAATGCATTGTTATTGGTTCTAATTCTTTAATCCCTCTTTACCTACTTCTTACAATACGTCTTTTAAGTACATAAGCTTGGTGTAAAGCGTGTTTTTACATGGTAATTTTTAAATAGATTTTGTTCAGTACTGGATCTTATTTGGCTTCAGATAAAATCTTTATTCTACTCATTGTAGATCACAGATAAAAAAAGTATGAACATAGGTTTGAAAACACTTTCTTTCCAAATTATAAACAGTTTTTTAAATACTTTACTAAAAAAATAATTTCCTTCCACATTAATATATGCCTCAATGTCTCAAGGTTAACATTCAAAAGTTCCCAAAATATTTTATCACACAAAGTAGTAAAATGGTTTTGATATATGATACTTCCATAGTAGCAACAAGAATAGCATAAACGAGATTCTTATAACAGAGTCCCCATAAATAGAAAACCAAAAGATCTAAATCAGGAGACTGTAGACAATGCAATTGATTTTTATTTGCCATTCTATCAATCAATATGATTATCAAAAAATTTTTCCACAAACAAAAAGTGTTTACAGCTTAGAAGAAAGAGTTTGTAGACTCAAGTTTATATGATTTTTCTTGTTCTAATAGAATATGAAAGTTTAAAGTTTGGATATTTTTGAAAAACCCTGTATTACCAAATAGTTTTTAAACTCAAATGATAAAATATTTAAGGAGATATATAATCGAAAAATCAAAATGTTTCAATCAATTAAAAAATTGTAGAATATTATTTAAAGCAAAAAATATTAAAATTTCAAATTAACCAAGTATTTTCCAGAAAATAAAAGTTTCAATTTGAGTTTAATCACTTTATAATGTGACATCATTGTAGCAAATGCACCAAACAACAGATATATCACATTATTTTTTGAAAGTACATAAAAGTTATATGAATAGTTAGAGTAAACCTTGTATATCCTTATAAAAATTCAACTTCATTCATCATGTTGTTGTCTCAAGTAAACAGTTGGTAAAAGTATGTTGGTAGCTAAAAATAATTTCTGATAAACTAAATATAATGGAAAATTTGGTAAAGCGGTTGAAACAAAGATTTAAAAAATCATTACAAATATATTAATTAAAAACTAAGCTTTTGCAAGGCCCCAGGTATAGGCAAGCATTGGAATATCTGGTGATACACAGTAAGTGTTGAAACGTTGCAGGTTAGATAATTGTACAGCCACATTTGACATTTTTAATAACAAAATTAAGAATCTGTATAAATAGTATGTAAAATCTGATTAACGATAATCAAAAATACATCATTAACTTAATTTTACGCAGTTATTTAAACCAATGATTTCATGAAAAGCAAATACGTGGTAAAAGTTTAATAATTGTTCTCAATAATGTAAATCACTTTTTGTTGAGATGATATTGATCATACTTTTTTACTAAAAATTTGAAATAAAACCTGAAGTTTGAGAATGAAATTTCGCTCATGAAAAAAAAAACTCAGATTACAGATGAAGGGTTAAACCTCTCCGAGTTGAGAAATGAGTAGTTACCTCCAAACAAGAGAGCGATCGTAATTTAGCGGCGAGTGAGGAACCAGCCGGTCCTACGAACAGGCATACCATTTTGTCGCCGTCTTCTCTCAAGCACGTGCGGCACAATTTACTGATGTTCTCACTGTCGATCTCCTTCGTGACTATAAACATCTCTCCGCCGTTTGGTAAACCGAAAAATGTTGCCCGATCCCGATTCGTTATTTTTTGTTCATAGATTAAATACCTTCAACTTATTCAAATGCTTTTGATGCATTACCTCTGGTTGTATCTCATTCATTCTTCGCATTAGTCATATTTTTATGGCTCTTTGGATCTCTTTTATGTCTCTGTTTTGACGTTTTCGCGTCCATGCGGCTGTCAAATTTCATTTCGTTCACGCCGCCGACGCAAGGTATCACCACCATACTGTGAAATGTCGAGATGACGTGTTCCTAAACTCATCAATAGGCGCATAACTGAAAGTGGTCTAGTTTCCATCAGAATTCAATTCGATTTTACTCACGGAAAAGCTGGGCCTCGATTCTCTAACTCATTTGTAAGAGAAACATATACGAAAGTGACAGAATAGCCAATGGAATTATTCAATGACATTCTCCCATTGGCTATTTTGCCACTTTCATATACGTTTTTCTTACGAATAAGATAGAGAATCGAGGCCCTGCATTTGCGGAAAATGCAATTAATCAATCGATGAATTAAAAGACTCACGTATAATTTAATGAAACATTAATTCAGCTGAATTAAAAATAATGAATACCGCATTTTGTATTTCCATCCATTTAAATTCAAAATTCTATATTTGAATTCAAAAATATTTCTGAAATCTAAAACTCGAATAAAAATTAAGAAAAATTGCAGTTTTTAATTTATTTTAATTTATTTTATTTTGCTGAGTATAATAATATTCGAGATAAAATCGGGATATAATCGCATCTGTTAACTGGTTCTGCTATATTGGTTCAGGCCAATAAAAAATTAAACAACATTTCCAACAAATAAAAATAAATTTAATTGCAAAAATTGCAATTTATTTTAATTTATTTGAGTTCGCGTTTTAAAGTGTTCCAAAGTATTTTTAAATTTGAATAGACTCAAATGAAATGAAATAAATGGAAAAAATGCGCTATTATCGTCATCATTTCGAATTCGAGTAAAATGTCCTCATTATACCATTTTTTAGATTTAAATGAATTAAAATACAAAATAAACTATTATGTACAAAATTGTAAAAAACTTGTATAAAATTTATTTTCATAACTGCCGTTTCATATACGGGCAATCAAACATGTCGCATGTATGGGATTATCAGTTTCGATTTGTAATAGAAACTGTATTTTATATAAAGGAATGGTGCCTAATAGAAGATTTTTTGTTGAAAAATCGAATGTAAATTGTTACAGATTGATAAAAAAAGTTTAAATCTAGGTTTACTAATAAAAATAACATGATAATAAATTTTCCAAATATTTCTATTTGTATTAAATTTTATGATACAAAATGTATTTAGAAACATAAAAATTGTTTCTTAAATTTAAATGAACAGTTTCCATATGTAGATGTTAAGATTCTATTTTAGACATCCATGTATCCTTTATCGCATGTATACGTTATTTATATGGGTTACATTATATATTTTAATCATATTTAAAACATGTAGGTGAAACTAATATGGTGAGGTATAATAATTTTAATTTCGAGAATCGTAACAAGCATTTTGATAGCTATATCTACCAGATAGAAAATGCAACATTTGAGATATATCATCAATTAATTATATCTTGATGTATCAAATATATTATCAAGATTTCAAAATGTATACATATTATAAATCTTGATTAATACAATTATTGTATTCTCCAAGTGTTCTTATAGTAATGGCAATGTATTTTCATATGCAAAAACGATTTTACAATATTTGTTTAGCGTTCATTATATTTTGTTAAAGTTTTCAACTTAAGATATCTATTTAATATTCAGACTTTTAGACATTAAAGATAATTTCCAAATGGCGCATTAAAGCATATTCAATCTGCATTATCTTTGATAAATTAGGAAGATCGCTTTTGTATCTATCTGTTAAATCTTTTGTATCTATCTGTTAAAAACGTTGCCACTGGTCCATCGTAAGTATTTTGCACGTTTTATCACTGAACGTTTATTATAATTTCAAATTTGATTAAAGAGAATAGCAAAAAATTTTTTAAATTATTGAGATTTCTATCATGCGATAACGAAAACATCAATATCTTAATACTCAAAATATTGCAATTACTAGTGATTTTTAAGAAAATGTAAGTACGATTTATATACGATTGCCAGTCAAAGTATATTATTTATGTATATCAATTTTATATTACATTTTAATATATGCGTATTTTAAGTTTGATGATTTCCATTCCAACGTTTCAATTTTTTCTAATCTTTCAAGAACTGAAATAAGTTTTTGAATTTACTCTGAAAATTTGTTAAAAATTTTGTTTGCTCACAGGCTGATGGAGCAGGTCAAACTAAACAGAAACGTTCTCTATCATTTTGCATACTATGAAATAATTAACAAGATGTTTAATTATTGAAAATTGCTGTATGTTGGAATCACCCAAGAACTTAAAATAGAGCATGTACCATTATTGTATTAAAACAATTATTAATCCGCCTTAGATTAAAATAAAATCCACGTTATTCGAAAAATAAGCTATCAGACGGCGTATCGTCGAATCCTGCATAAGAAGTGAATAGGTCTTTATTGCAAAGAGAGTTGCTGTGCATTACGCTATTATATGAAAAATCGTAAAACCAAATATCAATGTTCCTCCTGTTTACGTCCGATGTGCGACACTCATCGTATGTATTTATGTAATAATTGCTGCCAATCAAATTAAATTTGCAAAATTTTATTTTTTTTTAAATTTTAGTATCATTTGAAATTTAAACAAAGTTACTTGTATTGGTATTTACATAATAAATTCAATTTTTTTATATAAACGTAATTTTCTATCCAAAAATTGCCAAAATTCTATATGCAAACTATATCGAATTTATTCCCTCTTTCTCTAGAGATTTTAAATATTTTGTTTTATGTCCTTCTTCAATAGATCATATAAGTCTTTGAATGCTTTAGGAGCTTTAGTGCCTGATCCACTTAAAATACTGGACACATTAGCTAGATTTATTAATAAATCTAGATAACGTGTCCAGTATTTTATATGGATTAGGCGCTAAAGCTCTTAAAGCATTCAACAACTTATATGATTTGTGGTTTGATGAAGGCTGCGTTCCCAAATTCACTGCCAGTACTGAAAATCTATAGTATACGTAACGTGAACTATAGATTTTCAGTACTTGCAGTGTATATCGGAACGCAGCCGAAGAAGGACATAGAACAAAATATTTAAAATCTCTAGGTAAATAGGGAATTTCCTCTTTCTCTAGAGATTTTAAATATTTCGTTTTATGTCCTTCATCAAATTTAACCAAAGATATAAGTCTTTGAATACTTCAGGAGCTTTAACACCTAAGTTTACTTTAAATTGTTTAGTAATTAGATTTATTATTTTTTATTATTTCTAGTAGTTTAGCTAACAAGTTTAGTGTTGTCAATGAGTGTTCCACATAAATCGGTTGTCTAACTGGATACTGAAACCTAAAAAGACGTAATGGTGTTTTGTCGTCATTAATGTTTCTTTTAAGAGACATATGGTATATTAGTGAATAATAAACGTACAGCGTAAGACCGACTTGTGTATTATATTTGAGCCGATGACTTGCGGACTCTCGAGATTAATGGAATCAAATACAACACCAGCGTCGATCGAAGTAAAATTTGTTTCGAATTTCTACAAAAAAGATTAGTCAGTAAAGTCGGAACTTGTAACATAATTTTTATTGGCAGCATTATAATTACCTACTTAGCAATGTTTTTAAAATTCGTATAGAAAATATATTTATTTTTTTATTTAAATTCAAGACCGTGACTTGTATACACCAAATTAGATAAAAGATGGACCAAATTGATCAGAGCAAGATCTTGATGCTGAAATAATATTTAATGTTTTAATTCATATTGTACTGCGCACCGTTACTTTTGTTTTCAAAAGAACACTATTAACAACACGCTTGGCGTGCGAGGATATGAACGCGACGACATCAATACATTACAAGGCAAATTCCAAACGTAAACACAAGCAAGGACGGCACGACTGCAAAGGCACCGACTACACGTGACACATACCGAATATCGCTACCGCAGCGGTAATGAACGCGAGAATCAGAGTCCGGCATCGGCACGCGAAAATACTATGCAGCAGCGACAAGTACCAGCGATAGACCAGATGCACCCGTATTCGCGGCACGACCCGGGGTGCGTTTACTTTGGACACTCACGTGCTGTAAGCGCTTATAAGCATCATTTCATCCTTATTGTTTATAAATCTTGAACAAGGATAAATGATGTTTACAAGCGCTTTGATCGCGAAAGTAAACGCAGCCTCGATCACGCGGTGATCACGCGAGCTTGCGTTACCGACTCGCATGACGCATGGTCGAATGAGAGCTAGGAGCACGCGGTGCAGATCGAGTTTAAAACTTGATTTTGCACTTCCCTCGGCTGTCCCAGCGACACAATACCCCAGGAGAACATACAACGTTCCACGCGAGGCTAATTTCTCCTTAGCTCGCGACGAGATCCTCTTTGCTCTTGCAGGTGATCGACTTATCAAACACTATAACAAAAACGATCTTTCGGGCCGACGAACACCTATAACAACGATCGCTGGCAGAATTCAAACGCGGCTTCCCTTCGCTCACATGCGGCTTTACAATACTATTTTAATCACGGGGCACTCTCACCAGCACGGCAGCTTCTCCTCGGTGTAGTCCTCTTCGTCACGTTAATTCGCTCTGGCAACAACTCCTTGCTTTACATCTCTCGCTAGCTCTTTAGCAACCGGCCGGGAATCGCTCCTCATCAAGGTCGGTGTCTCGCTCTCTTTTTCTTCTTCTATAAAAATATTGGCGCTGTATTATATAATACCCACCGAATACTATTCATTGCAATGGAGCAATACGACCATAGTGTAGAACCAATATGGTTATAGTAGTAAATTTTCAAAATATGCGGAATGCAAAGTCTTAAGGTGCGATTTCACATAGCTATAATATCCAGATATTTACTTCTACTCTACCAAAATTTCCCATAATTCCTCATAATTCCCAATAAGTCCCCATAATTTTGGTAGAGTGGGGATAAATATCTGGATATATTATATCTACGCAAAATTGTACATACACTTTTAACACTTGAATTAAATTGCGTCAACAATCTCAATCGCGCTTTTTCACAATTACCTTTACTTACAATCAACCTTACCTATCAAGTGGTTTACAATTACCGTACGCGGCCGACCAGCCAATCTCGACGTTCCGCTCTCGACAGCCGTTGTCGCAAGGCAACGCAAAAAAATAATTCTAGCTGTTTGATATGGGATCGATGGTGCTTGCGCTTTTCTCTTGTCTGCGGTGCGCGCGTGATATAAATATATTGATGCGTCCGCCAAAGATAGGCCCGCAATACGGTTCACTCGCGCACTCTTATTCACACACGCACTAAGAAATTAGTCGACTCGTTTATAAAAGAATTCTTCTTTAATTCAAAACGTGTCACAAGATCAAAATTAGATCCAGAACGAACAAACAGAAACAGAACACGATCTCCTATCGTCAAACAACGCAGCTCCGTTCACGCGCCGGACTTCCAATACCGGGCGTAACAATATCTTTATACCATGGATGCGCGTAACGCCCGCGCGTGGCGGTAGCGATAATCACCCATGGAGGTTATCTCCATGTAATCATCGCCTTCGCGCGATTGCTCCCATGTCACACACGTGTAATTAGAACTGATATCGAAAGCGTTCGCAGGACCCTGATCCGACGTTGGCCGGTTCTCCAGTGAAAAATGTCTCTCGTCGATTCTTTACAGCTGCTCTAATATTCGGGCGGCTCTACTTTATTAACAATAATTTTTAAATGTTTTTAAATATTTATTCATTGTAACATTCATTATAACATTTTTTTAATATTAAAAAAATCAGCGATTTAGGGAATGCGAGTCAGACACACTGCTGCCAAACTGTGAAATTCTCAATAAAGTGTTTTATATAAAATTTGCAAAGCATTCGGGATATTTAATTTTAATTTTTTTTTGTTTAATAAGACGGTGTCTTTCAAAAATATTTGAAAAAGTGCACTTTCTTTACTCAATAAAAATTCATATCAAGTTATATTTATGAAAAATTTTATTAAAATCTGTGGAAAAAACGTAGTATACCATAACTATTAAAAGATCTGCCAAACTATAATACGCTCCCATATCTTACATTGCATCATTGCATAAAATTTTATTAATTTCTTTTTCTGTAAATGTTGGTTTATATGACGTTATAAAAAACTACTGAATAGTATTGAAATTCAATTTTTACATAAATCCGCTTATAAGAGACAAGAAGGTAATAATGCTTAAGTATCCGTATTAATTTATTAATATTTTTTTATTATAATTATTTATTAGTGCATAATACTTATAACTATTGTACGATATAGCATTTATAAACAGTAGGCGCTTTTAGCCCTTCTACATCCCTGTCAGAAATCGTCTGAAATCCTCTTCCTAAATTTTACGGAAAAGGCAGCGTTTGAAAAAGTGACGGGCAAGAAGGAAAATGAATGTTTCCATATAGCGATAACATCGCCGTTCGCTCCGTGTTTACAACCGCGAACTTATTTCTCTAATCGATGATAAGAGAGGGCAGCTTAGACTGTCTCATATTAAACCAACACAAAGATAAATTGATCTCTCAATTTATTTTATCACCAACACGATCACGATAAATTTTAAAATTATGACAATTTTAAGTAAGCATTTTGCATTTTAATTAAAAAAAAATTGTTTATCGAGGCTTGTGAATGCGAGTTGAATGTATATATATTAAAGCTGACAATGAGCTACGCTCGATGAAATGTCTCACAAACTTATTTATACATCATTCGAAATTTTTTCTGTAACGTTTGAAAAGTACGCTTTCTCCCTTTGCTTTGGTTCAATAAAATTTATCGATATTTTAAATTAAAAATGGATATCTAATTTTCACATCAAATCGCTTGTAAGAAAATAAAAAGATAATATTAGACATCTGTATTATCCTATTAATATATATTTTATATTTATTTCTTATTGTTTTATAATATTAAACGCGCACGCAATTGTTATAAATATAATTCATGCATATGCGTATACATCAGTATACACACACATAAAGCTAATAGTATACATCAATGAAAAGTAAACCCGTTCTAGCCTTCTTATATTATCATAAATCGCCTGAAAATTCCATTCCCAAATTATAAGTACATAACGAAGCGCATAGAAAACGTGACGGAAGAAAGGAGATCCTGTGTTCGCATAGGATCGTTGCTCGCTTTGTCTTTACCACCGCAAATGTTTCTCTCTCTCTCTCTCTCTTTCTCTCTAGCCGGTGACGAAGTAAAGGACAGACAGAGATTGAGGGTGTATTCCGAAAGTTCTATCGAAAATATTCTTTTTAATAATAAAGTTGGTAACACTGTAACTAACTATCGCTGTGTTCCGTAATAAAAGTTGAGTTTGTGATTTCGTTAACTTGCAAAGACCATCGGAGAAGTTATAGTTAAATTTCTTGTAATTTAATTATTTAAAAAATAATTTTAATGACGTATTATTTATTAAAATAATTCTAATCATGTATTATTAAAATAATATTTACTAACAATAATTTTTATTTTAAAATAGGAATTAAGCAAAAGATGGATTTCCAAAAATTCCGTGAAGCTAAAAATTGCAAGTTCTGATTAATTTTAAATTATTAATTGTAAGTAAATTATATTATATCCGTTTATGTGCACTAAAAGTGCATGATAAAATTTATTCCATTTAAGTAATTGGAGAGGCTACAGTAGCTTAGCTAGCATGCTTATAAATGTTAAACTTTTATTAGATATTATTATAATATAATTTCATACTTATTTCATACAAAATCAAATAAGATTTTTAAAAAATAATATCAATATTGGCAATATCAAAAAATTTATCCTACAAACAAACTTTGCTAATTTTCAGTTTTTAGAAGTTTCTGTGCTCTTTAATTCCTATTTTAAAATCAAAATTATTGTTAGTAAATAATATTTTAATCAATAATACATGATTACAATAATTTTATAAATAATTAAAATACAAGAAATTAAACTAACCTCTCTGCTGATTTTTGCAAGCCAACGATAATCACAAATTCAACTTACATTACAGAACACAGCGTAGTTAGTTACAGTGTTACTAACTTTATGATTAAAAAGACTATTTTTAATAGAATTTTCGGAATACACCCTGATTGTCCGTTTTTAGTTATATAACTAACGTATCTTTCACTGTTTCATGTAGCACGGAACAGAATCACAAAATTGAGGACATTACCACGTAGCACAAAATGGAACCGCAAAATCGTGCACATAACGATAGAGATCGTTAGGACATAACTACACGTAGTACATTGGCTACGTAGTTCATGTGCACATTTTGTGCACATAGAGGAGCTAGTGGACGGAAACACCTCAGACTCCGGTATCAGAGAAAAGAGCTACATTGTATACAAACATTGTAACAAAGTATTGTTGATAACTGTGTATAGATTAAACCTGCTTGATAGCACAAATAAATACTACTGACAAAACGGGCTAATCAATTTATGTATGCATAATGAATAAATTAAAAGAAACTCAAATTATAAGTACTCAAATTAGTTCATCGTTTCACAAAAATGTGTCTCTGCTCACAAAAATCATATTGCCATCAGTTGAGTTTCAACGACTCTTTAAAAAGGTATGAAAACATTTCTAAAAACCATTAACATCAGTCTCATTAATTTAGACATTTTTATTTTATAATTGAAATTAAAATAAGTTTCTGATATGAGCATTCTTTTGAAAAAGGGTATGTTTGACAAGCCTAATATGACGGGTTTCCTACACGTATCGCATTACTTGTCAACGATATATGACGCAAAACTGTTTAAGCAAATGGTCAGGTGGCCGATCTTATGCAGAAGAGACGAAGTTACTTACCGGATTGAAATAAAAAACTTTTTATGTCTCTTATCGCGCGACAATCCTGATCTTAATTTCCCAACAATACTGATGTCTTATTTGATCCAATCGGCAGGAATCAAGTTCCAAATTATCATGTGGAAGTTATCGCAACTCGCTCTCAGGGCTTACATCCAGAGGGAACGTACGTAATGTAGTGCTGACTGATGTATTTTATTTTTGTTCCAATTAATTCTAGATAGCACAAAATATTCGTATACTTAATATATTGTTTTTAAAAATATAAATAAAAAAAGATTTTGTATTATTTTAAATATATGTGCATAAATATATTTTATACACATAATTCTTATGTCTGGAAAATGTATCATATAATTATAAATTGAGCTGTACAATATACAGGGTGATTATTAATGAATGTCCCCACTTTTTACCATAGAAGCAGGATTTACCAACGGATACGTATTTCTGATATATTATTATATTAGAAATTACAAATGCGTACAATACTCTTATGGTAAAAAGTAGGGACATTCATTAATAATCACCCTGTATGTGTAATATATGTGCCATTTTCATAATAGGAAAGGGCCCTTTTGATTGATTCTAATTATTGAGATATTCACTGTTTTATCGGTTTCGGTCAAATTTATCAAAAAATTTTTTCCGTGATTCGTATAGAGCAATCCGAAATGTCTGGCGTTAATCTTTCGCGCTGAATAATATCTATGTGGAAATAAATACGATTGATTATCGAGCGAAAAAGACTCATTCGATCGCTCGATGACTTGATATGATCGAACGTGTTTGTGTGCTGTATAAATTTTTTTTTTTTACTAAAATTTTCTTTCTAATATTTGGTTTTTTTTTAATAATTTAAAAATTTTAATGTTAATTTATAAAAAACCTAATATTTCATTGTGCGCACTTCATTAACAATCTCGATCAGATAAAACCGTTTTAATGTTTTTAATGATAATTTAATGATATTATTAAGTTATTTTTTCTTATTTTCTTAAAAAAAGCCTATTTGATTAAGTCGGATATTACGTAGTCTCCAAATAAAAAAAGGTCGAAATGTTTTTTATCTGACGATTAATTTGATTACTAAAATGTGTAAGAGGTTTTAACATATTCGAATGATTTAATTTACGTTATAGTGATTTAGAGGACTTTAAACTTTTAACTTGATTCCTCCCCCCCTAAAAAAATGCGGTATTTAGAACTTCAATATTCAAATTTATTTTTGGTTAATTTTGAGGAGGTTTGGTAACGTTTTAAATAATAGTTTATAGCAAAATTACACAAACAATACAAACACGAAGATCTAGTTGCAACCATAGAAGGCATTTTTGTTCAATTTGTATTGATACAGTAACGGTCAAAATATCTCTCTACTTTGATGGTTTATAGTTTTTATCAAATCTGTAGTGCTAACCAATGCTAACTCAATTTCGAGTGGGTCTTTTTCTATGAAAACAGTACAATAAATATATAAAATATGTTTATATTTTATAAAAACAAAAAATTTAGGCTCTGGATAATGAATTAAATTAAATATATATTATAGTAATGGTTTTCGTATTATTCCAAAATGATTATTATAAACAATTTCTATCAAATTTTTACCTAATTTTTTTAAAAGAAATTTTTAAAATATTTATGAATACCTATGATAATTGTTTTATGCTGTCTGGCATCGCGTTATTTATCTTCAAGAATTCGTATCTTCAGTTCAAACAGAATTATTGAACGCGCCGTGTGCAGGCCCAGCACAGGATTTAACAATAGCATACTTCAATAATACAATCGTGCAAAAATGCAACGTCATATTGAAAACGTGTAAAAAAACGGAGAAAATACTGGATGCAACAAAAATTTTTTTTAAGTAAATCATTACTTTTTTTTGCAATGAATAGCAATCATTGATGCATATAATCACATTATATATTTTATATCAATTTGCATATAATTACATTATATATTTTAGCGGCGAAATGAAGGCATTGAATGCGTACAAATCGGAAATTTTTGATAGAAAAGAAAATATAAAAACGCTAGTTCTCGATCTACCAGCTTATTCATTACTTCAAAAACGACTGATAGATGTCGAAGATTTCGATATAATAAGCAGTTAGTGCATTATAAATATTTTTTCGTGATCTTCATACATTCATAACTTTATTGATAACTTTCATATTTTTTCTCGTGTTCCAGTATGGAAAAGAAGCATTTTTAAGAGAGTCCAATATATTCAGAAAAAAAACAAAGAGTTAAATAAATTAGAGGAATCCTGCGATTGTTTGTGCAAACTTGTTTTAAGGATAAATTTGAATTCTGGAACTCTCAGCGCAAATAAATTTCCTAAAATTTATTGCAATAATTATTATTTAATATATATGCAATCTGAGACACAGGTAAGATAATCGATTATAAATGTTTTGTATGTGGTATCTTTTACAGTCAATCATTTTCTTTTTTTTTTTTTTTTATTTAAGAACTTAATACGCAATTTATATGCGAATGACTCCGTCGTGTTCTCTACTTTGTTGTCGCTGCTGGATTTGACATTTAAGCAAATATATCGTAAAAACGTTACCGATCTCCCCGATCTGTCACAGTGTCTACCGTTCGTTCAGAACGCTTGCAAAAAGATGAAATCACTGCAAATATTGTTCAATGCACTGAACGTGAGAATTAGCAGTATGTACAGAAATGAGCAATATGTGTCTCGAGAAATGGAAAATGTTTACATCAATTTTGACGCAAGCAAAGTATCAATTGTAAGCCGCAACATCTCACTACAATCTCCGAAAATTAGTTTTATTCTTAATCAACACACAAACAATGATCTTTTCTATGAGAGATTATCTTCATCTCCAATAGAAGGTAATGTTTGTTAAAATTATTTATATAGAGTTGTTAGCAATCAGAAAAAAAAGAAAATCAAAAAGTTTAGATAAAATTAATTAAAATTACAGTAAAACGATTGTAAACTTTATTATTTTTTGCTTTATTTTTTATTATATCTACTTTTTGTTGGTATTTAATGAAAAAAATGTCAATATTTATATTTGTATTTTTTTTTCAATGTTACTTTAAATTTTAGACAAGGATTTTTTTTCAAAAAATGACTACTCATGCAGCACAAAAGCTTACAGCAACGTTGCAACAGAAAGATTGTAGTGCAAGCATATTGTAATATATTTCACAACGTTTCTTATAATATGCAATGAAATATTTCTATAATCTTATTGCAAATTTTCTATGCTGTATGGGAAAATTGAGAAAGAAATATTTTTTCTGTTTTGTTAACAATTAACTGTTTCACTAACTCTCTTCCACAGAACAATATTGTTAAAATATTGCAACATTGTAATATTTTAGTAATATTGTAGAAATGTTGAAAATATTGTTGGAATATTTTGTTCTGTATGGGTTACTTTAGCAATCAAATTTATGCTGTAAAAATTTCATTTTACACGCCTAAAATATGCTCTACAAAATTGAAAAAAGCAATATTCTTCAAAAAAGAAAATATATGCTCTTAAAAGATTACATTTTATTGCAAAAGTTTTCAAATATTTACCTAAGTTTTTTATAAAATTGGAAAAGAATAAATATAGCTGTTTGCATATATTTATTTTATAATAATTTAACTAGTTTTATGCCATTAAAAAAAATTAAAATATTAAATGAAACAAACACATACATATTTAATATATTATTAAGTAAGAAGCAATTATTTTAATAAAAATATATACAGATTTGTTAATATAAAAACAAATAATTCGAAAATGAGCACAACGCGCGAGGATGTAATGATGGCGCTTATTACACATTGATTTAAACAATAATTATATTTCAATTTTTTAATTTTAAATAAAAAAGATATATCTAAATTGCAATATATGTTTTAACCTCGCCTATGTTTTAACCTTAACAATATATGTTTTAACCTGTTTGGTTTCTTTAGGCGTAGGTATAAAAATTAAAAAATGTAAAATTTTAATTATCAAACATACTTAGTTAAACAGTTAAAGTGATAAAAAACAATATTAATAAGTCAATTAAAAAACAAAGGTTCTATTCTATGTATTAATAATCACAGACATGTCGATGATATGTTGGTTAATATAACAGATCCTTCCAATAAAGATAGAAAATCATGCAAATGAAATCGTCAAGTCTCTTTAGCTGAGATTTAATCCAAGTAAAAAATCCAGAGATTCTCAGCCTTGATAAAAATTCCGTTAGAAACGAGAAAAATGTGCATTCTTTTTTTTAAATTTTCTTTAGAACAAAACACGTCCGATAATCTGACGCCAATAAAATTTTTTTAAGAATTAAGATTCAGAAAAAAGTTTAATTTAATTTAGGTAACCTATTTACTATTATATTGAGAAAAATTAATTGTAAGTCTAAATTAGGAAATAATGTGAAATATAAAAATGGGTCAAATATGTAAATATTGTGCTAATGTGAGTAAAATATAATAAAAATATGTACGTATAAATCAGATATGCTAAAATGTGCACTTATGTGTAAAATATGCAAAAATATGCTCCAACATATAGCGTTTCAAATGCATTACTTCGCTTACAAAACAAATTTAATTCATTTTTTTATTAATTAAATAGAAAAAATTTACCCTTAGCATATATTTTAGTTGGCTTAATTATATAATTTTAAAGAAAGGGAATGCTACAAGTGTGTGTTAATTTTCAGGGAAATACAAACATTTGTTTAAAAGATACAAACGTGAATATCGTCCATTATGTGAGTTGCCTACACTCTTGTTAGACTTTAGTAATTCTTGGAATAGCATGAGCGGATGGTTGTCTCCCCGCGCACACTCTGTTAAGTGTGAACAAATCTCATACAAGGGAAAATCACTTTCGCCTTTGTATTCTCGATTGCTACGTCATTCTAGATTAGATTTAAAGCGTTCTAAAGGTTCGTGCCATGCCTTATTCCGATATACTTAAAATCTTTATTACTTGACAAAAATGATGAAAATTAAGATTCGTATGTATGTGCCTTCAGAAAGCGTGTTGCTCAACCCGAATGCAAACTACGAAGGATTGAATCTAACACCAAGGAAACGTCTCTCAAGAGCGAGGCATCTGACAACGCACAGCTGTAGTCGCAGAATAAAAGATGGTTTTTGATTTTATTGATAACATCCTTATTATACATATCTTTAAATATAAAGAATTGACAAAATGATCAAATGGACAAGCGCAGAATTCGTGATACTAAATACTTTATTGAGTAAAAGGAGAAAGAGAAATTGTTAAATTAAAAGCTGACAATGCAAATTCTTAAAGTTTAGATAATATTATTTATTCAAACTTACTGCTAATAACATTAATTTATATATTTAAGCACATATATTTATTTTATATAGATTCACATTATATTTTCCTTCTTTTTGTTGCTAATATTCTATATTATGGTATTCTACATTGATGACAAAGGAACAATATTAGGAATAGATCGCAGTATTTTACAGGATGATTCTTAAATATAATAAATGTAAAAAATTTATGTGCATATTCCTTGACTTATTTTATGAAGAAAAGATCTTGTAAACATCTATATACCTATGTCTTAAAGTGCTTTATTTTTAAAACACAGATTAGCCCTGATTCTTAAGACTTTTTTATTAACTGTATAAATAATAAAGCTAAAAAATTGATAGCTTTTGACCTAACTTAATTAATTTCAAATAAGTTAATTTTTAACTTTAACTGGATTGTATTTTCAAAATACATAAATTTAAATTTAACTTATTTTACTTTTTTCTGAATTAATTTTGGAATTATTTGAAATATCTCGTGACAGCTCCGTGTCCCAGAACAGAACAAAAGCCGGTCGTGCTTCTTTTATCAAATTGATCTTCCTTCGACCAGTTTCTCAAGCTCAGCCGAAAAGCAGGCATAACAATATTTACCTGTGTAGAAGAAAAAATACATTCCTATAATATAAAGATCAGTTTCTTTGTTGTTTTCTATACATATATTTAAACGGAATAGAACATTTACAATAAATATTTATAAATATTATTTTTTTAACATTATATAAATATTTTATTCATATTTTATATACATGAAGAAAAAAATCATAAATTATTCAAATGTTAAATGTTAAAATAGAGATTAAATATTTGATATAATATTTATGGTAAGTAAACAAATAAATATTTATAGTAACATTTTAAATTATCACTAAAAATAAATGAAGCTAGATAAATGAGAGTACAGCGCAGTTAACAGAGCGTGACTATATATTACATAAGTTTCTTTATTATTTACATATAAAATTCTTTATTATTTATTATTTATATACAAAACTTACGAACATTTTGACTCGCTTTGAAATTATTTTCAGCGTTACAGATAACAAGCTTTAATATATTCTCTTTCTGTATTGTACATAGACAATATCACTATCTATTAAATAACTCATTGAATCGACATATTGACGTTGAAATCATCGATATTACATCGTATTGAAATAATGCTTAAAACTTATTTTGAAGTCTGTGCTTTATATAATATTTGTAAAAGGTACAAATTATTTATAACACGTGTATTTATTAGCAAAATCTTAAACGAGAAAATTATATATTTTCTGTTGAGAGACATTGATAGCATCGTTCACGGTTACGACTTGGATAGATAACCGTTTGAAAATTCCCGAAAAAAATTTCTGAGGAAAAACCTCAACATTAAAATAAAAATCTTTTTAATGTAAAAAGGGGCATAAACTTATTAATTTTAACGTTTTCAAAAAATTTTTTTATTGCAAAAAATGTTTTTAAAATGTTTTTTAAAAAATATTGTTTTGCTCATTGGATTAAAAAAACACGTTTCTTTAACATTTAATGAACATTTTCTACAAATGTTTAAAAAATGTTTCTGTAATATTCAAAAACATTTTTTTTTAACGTTAAGATAAATATTTTTTTATTGAGAAACACGGTACTTAACTCATTATTTGTAACGTTTTTATAAATATTTTTAAAAATGTTTTCTAAATGTTTTTAAAAACATTTTTAAAAATATTGAATTGCTAATTGAGCGTGAGAATAGTCTTAGAAATAATATCCACGCTCTCGCGTAACTGTTCCTCCTTGATAATTAATGGTGGTGCCAAACGAATGATGTGTCCATGTATTGGTTTCGTCAAGAGCCCGCGTTCCTTCAGTTTCAAACAAACATCCATGACATTAATCTTTTCATTAAAGACAATGGCATTCAAGAGACCCTTTCCCCTCACTAAAGTGACTACCTCCTTCGGTAGTTTGCTAAGCTCATTTCTGAATATGTGACCGAGTCTTTCCGCATTCTCAGCGAGTTTCTCCTCTTCCAGAACGCGAAGTGCTTCAAGGGCAATTCTGCATCCCAAAGGATTGCCACCATAAGTAGACCCGTGCTCGCCAGGTTTGATCGTTAGCATAACGGGATCGTTAGCTAATACACCGGAAACAGGATAAAATCCTCCGGACAGAGCTTTACCGAGAATCAAAATATCTGGCTTCACGTTTTCGTGATCCACCGCGATCCGCTTTCCCGTTCTCGCCAGGCCGGTCTGCACCTCATCCGCGATCCACAAGACATTATTCTTTGAGCAAAGCTCTCGAATTCCTCTTAGATACCCATCCTTTTCGAAGAACAAACACAATTTTTAAGGCTAAATATTAGAGCTATTTTATCCCTTTGTGTTTAAATATTTGCACATAAAAGTTTACCTTAGGAACTACTACGCCAGTTTCACCTTGAATAGGCTCCACCATGAAAGCACAGACATTTGGATCGGCGAAGGCTCGTTGAAGTGCCGGAAGATCATCGTAGGGTACAAGCTCGAAACCTGGCATAAACGAGCCGAAGCCGCTGTAACTGCTGGGATCAATACTCGAAGAGATAGCACTCAAAGTTCTTCCCCAGAAGTTGCCCTCCGCAAAAACTATCTTGGACTGATTCTGCGGTATGCCCTTGCACGCGTATCCCCATCTGCGTGCCAATTTGCATGCTGTTTCGCCACCTTCTACGCCCGTGTTCATTGGCAATCATTTGTCATAGCTATAAAGAAATTATTTAAAATAAATTTAATCTGCAATATCTGCGAAAAGCACGTTATTATGCAATTGTTTCGTTGTTTAAAGACATTGATTCATCAATTACACCCAGATAACATTTCTTATAAAAGCAAAGCAGTGCAATTCATTTAATAAGTGTTGCCATTATGTTGCCATAATAATAGCAGAATTCTTTACTGAATTAAACCTTTTCTTGCATGTTGCTGAAATAATACTTTTTAATTAGATAATTATTAAAGGGCTAAATATTTTTTACTTCTGATATTTAGTAAAGTTACCGTAATTTTGTCATAATATTATGATAATTATATATCTTCTACCACAATTGTTGCCACAAAGTTGCTGTATTTAATTTGCGTACTTTTTTGTTTGCAATGTTGCATGAAATAAAAATTCGCTTGTTAGCAACTTGCTTGCAACACCTTTTAACAAGTTATCAGCAAAATGTTTAATGGGCAGAAGTCCAGAAATAAAATATTAAAAGAATTATTTTTATTGGTCAAGAAAAATTGAAAAGGCAACAGTCATGTATTATTAGATTTATAATTGTAATTAAACTAAAATATTATTTCAATTTTCGGATCTCTGTCCAAGATTCAATTCTTTATTCATATCATTCATTTAATATTTAACTTTCATAATTCATTTAATACTTTACTATATTATATGTGTGTGTGTGCGCGCGCGCGCACACACACTTTTCTTCACTAATCTTTTATACCTTGGATTTCATTACGTCATCGTTTATCTCATCATCATGAATTTGAGACTCAAAATAAATACTTTAATTTGTACCTAAAAAGTTTCGTGATATATTCCGCGAATTCACCCAAGATATCAGAATGAAATGCCCTGGACGTCAAAGTTAACATCTTAGCCTGGTCGATCATCGCCTTGTAAATTCTGGGATGACAGTGGCCTTGATTGACTGTCGAATAAGCACTTAGAAAATCAAAATACCGTTTTCCCTCGACATCCCACATAAATACACCCTGCGCTTTGCATAGAGCCACAGGGATTGGATGATAATTATGAGCACAATATTTAAATTCACGATCGAATACTTCTTGAGATGTAAGTGTCCTCTGACTTTGAATGTACTGAAAAAAAAAAAAAAATTTTAATTAATCCTAACAATATCTAAAGTACTTTTAAGCATGCTTTTCGAGTATTTTCCTGCAGAAAGATTATTGTAGCAAAATTGCAATAATGTTGCAAAATGTTGCTGCAACATTGGTAAAATGTCCGTCTTTAGAAATATTGCAATGCAATATTGCAACATAATTACAATATGTTTTTTTTTTTTCATAATATTTTAGGTGTCATATAATTAATATGTTATAGCACTTCATGTTATTATATTATAGCACTTCCAGATATATCATACGACCTTGAGTTAATTTTTACACAGGTAAAAAATTTACTATCAAAATACATTTCATTTGTTTTCGTCTCCAAACTCCATTTGGTAATTATTGACTTTAGGGGACCCAACCTCGATGATCTTAGCCTTGACATGTGTTGTCAAGATCATGACATAAATATATATAATTGTAATAAAACTGCAATAAAATATGATAAAATTAATACTAATTAATTATGTTACCTGAGATCGGGGTTGCAGTAACGTTCTTGCCGATTTTTTTATATTTAGCATTATCACTCTTGTTACTGCAGATTTCATTGCGTAAATTTTGTTTTTCTTGTTTAAGACGACGATAAATTGAAACTATGATCAAGAAACTCTTGATATAAAAATCTTTCGAATTGTAAGATAAGTTGTCCACTGCAAATTGGAATACAGTCTTTGCAACAACTAGCTACTTTGCCAATTATAATGAAGTAAAAGTTCGTCGGAACGCAGTTGTCTCATTCATCTGAAATATTAATTTTATTTAGAAATGGCAGCTCAGAAATGGCATACAAAATTGTATGTTCTTATTAGTATAATCATTAATTAATTCCTTTACTGTTCAAATTTGAAGATTGAGAACTTATACAATTTTAATTTAACTTTTTAAAATTAATTTACGCAAATATACATATATAAATTATACAGACATGCAATTTTAATCTAAATATATTTTTGATTCTAATGTAGCAAATTATTTGTTTATCCACTTTTTTACTTATAAACTTTTAATCTATTAAAGGTCATAATAATGCAAGGAATTTGATTTAAATCGTATTTGTTATTTTTTACAAAATCTTTTAATGCTTAAATTATTAAAATAATAAATAATATGTCAACTTCAATATTAAAAATTCAATTAAACTTGAAAAATATTATTTATCACTAAAATAACTTTTTTCTCAATAAAATTTTCCTTAATTTCTTAAATTATAACATTAATAAATCTTAACAAATTTTCCAACGTTAATAAATTTAAACAAACGTTAAAATTTCAATAAATTTTAAATTCTACTCTTGTAATGGTTGTAATTTAATCATAGTATATATAATATGAAATTTTTTAAAACGGATTTTGATCGGAATTATTCAATGTTTTGTAAATTTTTGTTGTTTTCTAAGGAATTATTCTCCTATCCACATTCCAGAATCCATTACGAATAATTTCATAATACGTACCCACCGGATTCTCAGCAGCCACATACTGATCGACACAAACAGATTATTCTAACGATTACCAGACTGACAAACAAGTAAATTTTCCGTGTCTAGTTTAAGTTTTATTTATTTAGAAATTATAATGTAATGTAAAACTGATAATATAATCGTAGAATATATCATAACGAACTTTTTGCTGATTACGTATAGTATACACCACACAAGTATTATTTTCTTTCCTAAACTTTATTCTATAGCTTCTCAATATGCACAAAAAGTCCGGACAATATCCAATACATATTCAACTTCTTTTTTGATTCAACATCAATTATGTGTGCTATAATGTCACGGCCATTTTGCTTATAGCTATAAAATAGATAAATTTTATTACACAATATAATATTTTTTACTATTATACATATAGTATATATCTATGAGTCAAGGTATCTTTCAACATTTGCAAAGAAAAATAGTCGATACAAATTCTGAATAAAAATATCAAGAACTTCTAGATTTAAAAATAATTTAACAAAGAGAAACGAGTTTTAAGGAGTCTTGCGCGGATATCTATATGCGCTAATATAAAAATTATGCATTTATGTTTATAAAACAGAAGTTTACTATGCACCTATAAAAATTATATGTTTCGACCATTTTGAGCCATTTTTAGATTAATAAATTCTGAAACTTGATTAGTAAATATTTATAACAAAAAATGTTAAATTTAGAGGTTTAAAACAATCCCTTATGAAAATTTTTCATATAATTTTTTAGATTTTTTTTTGTACATTTTAGAATTTTTCAGAATTTTTGCATACCTTTATAATTTTTAAAAAAATTTTTAGATCTTTTTATGTGAATTAAAACCCTTTAGAAATATTGAGAATATCTTTTCTAGAATTTTTCATAGATATAAATTCCAACATATTCTAAAATTTCAATATTTCTCATTCAATTTCTTATAAAAACTAATAATTTATAATTCAGATAGCAATGTGTTTGTATTGTTGTTGATATGCTTGTAATCATTTATAACTTGTATGTACCAGTCTGAACCTACACAACACATGGACGTCCCCGGACGTCCAATACATGTCCACAAAAGTCCTTGTAATGTCCTGGTATCTCGTACGTCCATAGGACGTTCCAAAGACGTCCGAAGGACATCCTGGTTTATCATAGCTGCAGTATGACGTTTGTAGGACATCCGCAGGACGTATTTGGGATGATTCGTAATATTTAACATATTATGTATATTAAACATGTTTCCAACATATATAATAAATATGCATTCGAAACTTGCGTTGTTCTTTATATTAAATAAGACATTTTGAAGATGTTCTAAGGACGTCCTTTAAATGTCTGGCAGATATTGGTGATACGTTCCGAAAAGGTCCGCTATATACATATATGTCAACGAAGTTGAGTATTTTTATTATTATCATCAATATCATTATTATTATAACACAAGAATTTTATAAATTATAAAATTATAAAGATAATTTTTCGTGTTAAAAAATATTTAACAAAAGATATATTTAACCATATATAAACATAAACTACAAATTTTGATAATATGAGAAGCTTTAATATACATTATATAACTTTTTAATAAAATATATTATTCGTTAATATTTAATATTTCATTATATATAATATTTAAATTATGTAACATTTAATACATATGTATAATACTATAACAATTAATTTAATATGCTATTTAACGGCTATTTTATTTGTGAGGAAAATCCTACTCAAAATATAAATAAATAATAACGTATATTATATCAAGTAACATTTTTCTTGGAAAAAACATTTTGGAACGTAAACTTAAAATATAAAGAAAGTAATTATACATCTAGCAGCAAGGTATATATATTTGATTTACAGAATCATATCTGTTTACATGATTCTGTGAATCAAATACATGTATATATTAAAATTCGATTTAATTATAATTTATGAAATCCTGTAATTTTGGATTGAAATGAATTTAACAAGTGAGTGCTGGCACCACCGCTAGGTGGCCACGTCGCGAGAGATCTTCTCGTGAGTCGAATGCGGCCACGGGCGTTATATCTAGGCGCCACCGCGGTCGACTTCCTAGCTTATAACTTCAGTAAGACTTTTAGGAGCTGTTTGTTGTAACCTCGAGACGAATACTCTCTTTCAGTTTTTTCAAATGTGACGTGTGTGTGGAACGATCGGAATAGCTAGATCTTAGTGCTTTGTATATATGTGTGATTTTATATACTTTCTCAGACTCAACCAAACTGCGCGCCGTTACTTTCGGTCATATAACACAGTTATGATCGAATAAGAGTTAGTAATATCACCTTTATTAAATTAAAATTAATTTAATAATACTTGATGCTTATTAGCATCTATATTAACCCTTTCCTCCGCTGAAAGATTTTTTAAATTTATTATGCTTTTAGGGGAAAGTAGGGTTATTGTACGCACTGGGTAATTGTACGCTTCGTGGTTTGGCACCTTCCCGATGAATAAAACTTATATCACGACGATATTTGTAGGCTGAAGGCAGTTTTTAAATATATAACCATACGTTATATCATTTAAAAACGTAGTTAATTTAAAAAATAAGAAAAAGTAAAATCATGATTTTTCTTGCGATTTTGGCGTTCAGAAAATAAGGCAATAAGTCTGTATTTTTACTTTCGTTTAATTTTGTTATACCTAACTATTCGTTTAATTTTGTTATACCTAACAAAAATACGTTTTTTCCTGCGTTCTTTGAGCTATTGTTTATTAAATTTAATTAAATAGTCATCCAGTAATTGTTTTTTTATCAAATCAAGTCCGCCGTCGACAATTTTACGCATCCATCTTGAAAGGCGTGAGACCACGTGAGATCAACTATAGTGCCACTAGTACAGTGTAGTGCAGTGTAGTGTAGTTAAAAGAATGAGCTATAACCTCATTTTTCCTCCGCGTCCATTTATCCAACCGCACGTACAATTACCCAAGGCCCGAGAAATTTTTTCGTTTAACCACTTGCTTCTTTTTGCTGAATATAGCATTACCAAATAAAAAATTGTTCAATATGACAATACATAATGATAAAAAAATGTTTAAAGTTTCTATTTCTGTACTCGTATCGATTTCAACTTTAAAAATTACTTCACTGCGATAAATTTCCCTTAGGTGCGTGCAATTTACCTACTTTCCCCTACATATTTTTGTATACAGGGTGTATGATAATGATTGTCCCCACGTTTTACCGTAGGAGTTGACTTACCGACCTGCACTTGTAGTTTATTAAACGCTCCTTAGATAGCAGATGCTTTGGCACAGGACCGAGTTACACGTACATACAGGCCCCTGGTGAAACTTTTTCTCAGATTTGTTTCGTATCATTTTTCAAAACATGTGTATAATTTTTTTTAAAACGTTATAAAATCTAAAAAGTTAAAAAAGTATTTGTGAAATGAAAAATCTCAGAATATTTCAGAATTCATATGTATGAAAAGTTCTAAAAAAAGATGTAGACTTTTTAAGTATTTCTAATTGTAAGTATTTTCGAAAAATGTTTCAATTTGTATAAAAATTATGAGAAAAACTTTAACTAGGGATGTTTTCGGGAAAAATATAATAAAATATAAAAAATTTTTTATAATTATGGAATTGTTTTTAGAAGTTATAAATTTTTTATTTTTTGTTGAAAAAAAAATGTAAGAAAATATTAGACAATCTAAAGAATTTCACATAATTTCACATGCGATCATTCTGAGAAACTATGAAATTTATTACTTCATATTATTTGGGAAAAGTGTTAAGAAATATTAGATAATAACAATTTTTCAGAATTTATAATAGGATCGTTCTGATCGAGATATTATATTTTACGTTTTGATGAAAAAAATGTGAGAAAATTTGAAAAAAATTTTTCATAAGTTCACATAATTACTTATAAATTGTTAACATGAAAAATTATGAGAATTTTATAAAAAATTATGAGAAAAGTTTTTACTAGGGAAAGCTGTGCATGATTAGTTATATTACATTTATTACTAAGATTACTACTTCTATTTATTAATCAGATTAATATATATATATATATATATATATATATATATATATATATATATATATATGATGAGATCTACAGGCTGCATTCGGAAATAAATTCCCGGAAATATGTTTATATCTCGACTTTTAAGAAAAACCTTTTTTTTAAACTTTGCACACACCTTCGGGATGACATTAGAGAGTTAGCAGTAAAATTTTAAGAAAAGGGCTTTCTCAAAAAACGAGTTATAAACCAATTTATTTCCAAGGTATATAATAAAAAATCACTCAATTTTAAAATAATTAATTTATTTTTTAACTTTTAAGAAGGTCCTTTTCTTAAAATTTTACTGGTAACTCTATAATGTCATCCCAAAAGTGCGTGCAAAGTTTAAAAGAAAAGAACCATCTTAGAAGTTGAGAAATAAATAAATTATTGTCAAATTGAGTAACTTTTTGTCGTATATCTTGGACATAAATTGATTTATAACTCACTTTCTGAGAGGGTGCTTTTCTTAAAATTTTACTGTTAACTGTCATAATATCATTCCAAAGGTATGTGCAAAGTTTAAAAAAAGGGCCCTCTTAGAAGTCGAGAAATAAATAAATTATTATACAAAATAAACAAAAGTTAAGGTTCTTATAAATAAATTAAAATTAGGAAATAATGAGCTCAAGAACCACGCAGGATGTCAAACGCAAATAAATGAATCACAGCATAAATCCAATGTCAAGCAAATGTTTCGATCTTTAATAACGGTCTTCCTCAGTACAGATTTATAAGTCTATAAAACAACAAATTAATCGCACTAATTAAGATATGAACTTATCGAAATAAACAAATAAAGATCAAAAATAAGAAAAAGTTACCAAACAAATAGAGATTGTGCAAAACCGCGATGTACATCACGGAATTTTTGAAGTATACACATTTGAAGTATACACAGAAATTTCGAGATTCATTCCGAACCACATTAGGAGTATATCCCGAAATGTAGGGAAATTACTCCAAAGTTGGAAGTTACCTCACAATTGGAAGTTATTCCTAAATATAGAATTAGAGTATTCCTAAATACATATTTGGAAGTAACCTCCAAGTTTCGAAGTACACCGATTCCGACATTTACTCCGGAATATTTGAAGATACAATCTGAAATTTGAGTTTGAACCCCGAGAATTCGATACATCTCGAAACTTCAGTATTTTTTTCCTTAAGACTACAGTTACCATATTTCTGAAGTACTTTAAAAGGTATAGCCGGATTTATACATGAAATTTGCCCGCACGCCAAAATAGATTTACAATACATCAATCTTTAGCCCTTTATAAAAGAACAATTTTCTTCAAATTTAACCCGTTACCTTTATTATTGCGATAGTAGAAAAAAAACATAATTACTCAATTATATATTTTTTTAATTCTTTTGATTCACAAAAGTTATGAAATAAGTCAGTGATGTTTCAGTCATCAAAATACATATCTAAAAAATTTTTTGAGATTTTTAAGATGCAAATTTGAATTTTAACAAATTCAAGAAATTGTTAAATTGTCAATTTTTAAGTGAAATTATTAAATAACTAACTTCTTTTGTTACATCTTTCCAACATTATTTACCTCAAATTTTTTCAGATTTTTTAGAAATAAACATTAAAGTTAAAATATTGAAGATATGATTTTTGTCGGGTTTTTACGCAGAAGATTAATCTAATTATTTATTCCACATATTTTCTAATACACTTTATTTTATTTTATTTATTGTTTATAATAAATTTTGTATTATATTAAATAATTTTAATTTTATATGTATATAAAAAAGATAATACAATTATATACAAATTTTTAAAAAATAAAAATAAAAACAGATTTAACTTGTTTATTGTGTTAGAAAATTATATTTGTCTTGTTTTTGAGACAATTTGTTCAAATTTTTCTATACTTCAAATAATTTCATTTATTTTTATGAGGATAATTAAATATTCAAAACTTGTAGTTTGTTTTGCATTAATAATATTTATGACCTAAAAATAACTTTTGCAAACAGATGAATGTAAATATTCTTCCATTTTTTCAGACAAATGTTAGTGAAAAATATCTCATTCAATATTCTAACTATAATTATTTTTCTAAATTAATTTAATGTTTTGCTGATCTGGGATCAAGGCTTAAGATTAAAAACATAAGTTGTAAAGGATATAAGTAATAAACAAGGATTTGATTAAAATTTTCGTTTTCTGTGCTTGAAGTAAAGTTTAAAATGTGTTGTTATTCAAAAAAATAAATTGAGTAAGCTTAAAATACGTTACAAATGAATTATAATTAATTACAATGATACAACTAAATTATAATTAATTTTACATATTATCTTTTATTAATTTTAATAAATTAATTATATAATTATATATAATTAATAGCTATATAAACTATATATATATATATATATATATATATATATATATATGTATAAACATATAACATTTATACTATAAATACAATATTAGTATATAAAATTATAGCTTGCCTTTTCTAAATTATGTTAAAATAATTTACTTTTTTTAAAATTAAATTATTTTTTTATATAATTGTTATACATCCCGGGAAAAAAGGAATATATCTGCCGAGATATGATTATATCTGATTTATCAGATCTGGCTAGATATGCAATTTGTCTCTATCTGACTAGATCTGAGAGATCTGACCAGATATAATTATTTGCTGAATTCAGATCTGCTGAAATAGGGATGTTATAAGGGATGTAAAATGCTATAAAATTATCAAAGATTTCATATTCTTAACTTTAATTAATAAGAACTTATTTACGTGTTGAATAGGTATATGTTTAATTATCAAACCTTTCTGACGATGAAAGAACATTTTAGTAAATGTAACATTATAAGGTTGAAAAATAAAGTATAAATTATTATCTATTTCCAAGAAGAATGTAATATTTCCATATTTCTTTTTTTTTATCTATTTCCAAGAAGAATCTAATAAATCCATATTAATAAAAAAGTTACACAAGCACACAAAAAAAAACAAAAATGTCATGTTTGAGAGACTACACCTATGTATCCCTATGTATTTTGACGTCCTGAAACTGAATATGACTTCAGAATTGCTCCATCAAACCAGGACTTTTTTTACCGGGTTGAATAGTGTGTACTTTCAAGAAACGTTTAGCAATTTTGTAAAAAAAATCCTGACCTGAAGCAATTCTGAGGTCATATTCAGTTTCAGGGCGTCAAAATGCATAAGGATACATAAGTGTAGTCTCTCGGACGTGACACTTTTGTTTATTTTTGTGTGCCTGTGTAATTTTTTTACTAATATTCGACCACTTCATTTATTTCATAGAATGCCACGAAGTATTTCTCTCCATTCTTTTTACAAAGCTTCTGAGATTTATAATTGGATTTTATTCTATTCTGTTCCGATTTTGTCCAACTTTTTACCTGATAAATATTTCCAACGCTGACTACTTCTAGTTATTGCTTTCTTTATTCTACTTCAAAACAATATCAATACAAAATTAGAGTTTGAAGAAACGGAAATTTGCTTAAGATTATTCATGAAGATATTAAAGTTTTGTACGGCGATAGAGAACTCACTTATAATGCGCATCAACTTTTACATCTCGGTTTGTGTGTTCGGCGATGGGGTCCTCTATGGGCAACATCGGCATTCCCATTTGAAAACTTTAATGGTTTTCTAGCAAATTGTGTACATGGGACTAAGAATATGAGTCAAGAGATTATTAATAATTTAAAAATAGCTCGATCAAGGCGTAGCAATTTAAAAAAATGAGTGTTTTGCTGACGAACATATGACTAACCATCATTCATCTAATATTGAAAAAGATTACAAATTACTTGGGTTTCCTCAAGAATTGAAATTTATGAATGATATTGAGAGAAGAGCATTAACATTAAATGGCCTACACATCGATAATATATCTATTTACGCTCGAACTAAAATTAAAAATGAGCTTCATACCTCACAACTATAAAACATAAAATATAAAATATAAAATTACTAAAAATGATAGCTCTAATGTACAAGTAACAACCAATGACAATAAAACTAAATATGGATCTATTAGATTCTTCTTGGAAATAGATAATAATTTATACTTTATTTTTCAACCTTATAATGTTAAATTTACTAAAATGTTCTTTCATCATCAGAAAGCTTTGAAAATTAAACATATTATATCTATTCAACAAATAAATCAGTTTTTATTAATTAAAGTTGAGAATATAAAATCTTTAATAATTCTTATTCGAGTTGATAATTATTTATGCAAATCTCCAAACAACTTCAACTCAAATTTTTAATGTAATTTAAATTAAATAATAAAATTGATATTTCTTTGCTTTTTTTTAACTAACACCAATAAGCTTATGTACTAAATAATTTAAATTATATTCTTCTGCAATTGTCTTTTGTAATTTAGATATAAGGCATATTGATAAATAAAATTATACTAAATAACTAACGTTTTTTATTTCTAAAAAGTACTTTGTCATCAGCAAATTATGTTTATATCATAATTGATTTATTGTAATATATTAGAGATATTTAATTAAATTTTTTAAATTTGCTATGTACAAACGAATTTCTGTTTATATATTTAACACTTGCCATAATTTTTTGTTTTTTCCTATTGCATTGAGGTTATTCGCGTTTTACGCTTTTATTAAAAAGTACTCTGTAATGAGACGGTTTTATCGATTATAGGCCTCGATCACAGGCGGTGTGCAGGCACCTGTAGCACGTACTGTACCGAAGTGACTGGAGTACACAACGCGGAAAAGTTTGCTCGGACGCAAATGACCCCATGATGGCTAGTAAAATTTAAATATGAAATTAGACAAATATCATTAAACATTTAATCATAATAATTAAATATGATCAGATATCAAATTAATTTGATCTGCTCAGATCAAATTAGCTTTTAATCAAATACAACCTCATTTTTACTTATAATATTTCGAGATATGCATATCTGATCATTGACCAGATTTATGACCAGGGTTCTACTCAGAAAAAAGCAATTTTGGAGTTGTGTGCTGAAAATACCGTTGCTCCAACTTCTTACACATTTGTAATCAATAATGTGACAATAGTAACCATTTTTGATGTTCCTCATTTATTGAAATGTACTTGAAATGCTTTACTAAGATGTAAAATTAGATTTAGGTCTAATAAGACAGCAAAATTTCAATACATACAGCAAGTTTTTGATTTGATCAAACAAAAAAATTTAAGACACTTTACAAATTAAATTCAGGACATTTCAAATTTCAAGATAGTTTTATAAAAATGAAAGTTAATCGCTGCAAGACAATTGAGTCATTCCATCGCTTCATCTATTGAAGCCTTTACTTCCAGTGGAGCATTACCTGTTGAATCATTAGAAACAGCAGAATTTGCTGAATTAATTGACAATTTTTTTGATTCGTTAAATGGTTGGACCAAACATGCGAAAGAAAGTAAACAATATAAATGCGTTTTGAAAAGCAACTCACCTCATTTGGAATTGTGGAGCAAATTATTGCCTGAAATAAATAGCTGATTGGAAATTAATAGACATTAAGACTGAAAAAGATGTTACAACGCAATATCAATTCATAAAAGGCTGGGTTATTACAATTTGTAGTGTAATATATTTATGGAAACAACTTGAAAATTTTGGTTTTGAATATTTAAATTTACGAAATCTTAATCAGGATCCACTTGAAAACCTTTTTTGTATGATACGACAACATGGTATATCAAATACCAATCCCACCTGCCATCAATTCATTGTCGCTTTAAAAACAACAATACTAAACGATATGGTTGCACCAGTACCCAAATTTGCAAATTGTGAGGAAGATAATGCTAAAAATTTAGAGAATTTTCGATGTTATTTAAATAGTGACCCCCAAAAATATACCACTAGAAGAAACTGAACTATTCAAGAACGTTGAAATACGAACTTTAGAATGGAAAAATTTTGACGAAATGAATATTCAAGACTGTTTTGCCCTTTCATATGTATCAGGTTATCTTATTAAAAAATTGCATTTGCCAGACGAACATTATATTAATTGTCGAGATGATTTGTTTTCGACACAATGTCAACATCATTTATTTACAACTTTTAAAGAACATGATGGAGAAAATGACTCTTTGAAGTATGCAAGCGATCGGGTACTTACACTAGTCGAAAATCTACATAATAGATTATACCATTTCTTAGATGAAAATGGGCATATATATATCTCGTTTAGAATCGACTTTTAAAGAGATATTTCTTTCAAATTATAGTATACGTAATAATTTCTGTAATATCCATCGTTGTAATATCTTAATTATTGATAAAGCTATTACGTTCTTAATATTTAAATACATTAAAGATCATAAACAATCACAGGCACTAAGTTCTGGAATTCATTACAAAAAAATAATTAAATTTCAAAAAACATAACATATTTTCAAATTTAATATTTTCATATTTCTTGTATTCTTTGTCCGGATTTCTGATTTTGATTTATTATAATTGATTTACTATTGGATACTATGTTTTTTTAATTAAATTAAAAGGCTTTTGGTTAAATGCATATGTTAAATGCTCAATGAAATATTCTTGATAAATATTATAATTTGTAAGAAATATTCTCAGCATTAAAAGAAAGAAGATATTTTAAGACTTAATTATACGAGGCCAAAGCAAATTTTATTTTTTTATCATACATTTTATACAGTGTTGTATACTTTTATTTTTATTTTTATGTTAAATGCCCCATTATAAATATTTTTCATTAATATTATAATTTAGATGTAAACAATATTCTCACTGTTGAAAGAGAGAAAATATTTTAAGACTCAATTGTATAAAACATTGGGCCAAAACAAATTTTATTTTTTTGTTATATATACATTTTATACAGTGTTGTATTTGTCTTTTTTTATTTTTATGTTGAATGCTCGATAAATATTTTTTTATAAATATTATAATTTAGTTGTAAGAAATATTCTCAGCGTTAAAAGAGAAAAAATATTTTAAGAATTAATTGTATAAAACGGGGCCAAAGCAAATTTTATTTTTTTATTGTACATTTTATACAGTATTATATATTTTTATTTTTTTTTAATTAATAATTCAAATTATTTAGATTATAAGTTTGATGCATATCAAAAAAGCAGCATTTTCAGTTTTTAATATTGTTTTATAAAAAATGTTTTTTTTTATTGTCAGTAATTATAATTATTAATAAGTATATTTAGTCAAATATATATTGACGATGTTACTTTGTACTCTGTCAGATTTTAATAAATATTAATAGTTATTACATATATCTATTGTCTATTTTATTTTCAGCGATACCTAATCTACAACATAGAAACTTATCTTGTTCCATATATATTTATTTGTTACTGTTGTAAGCATAATTTGTCAATGTTTAAATCAATACAATTTATTGTCAAATCTATTTTTAGGCTTTGTGAAAATATTAGTAAAAATGAATTTAAGTTGTGTTGATAGCATTCTGAGAAATATATAATTTTAAAATTATTAATGTAGGCGAGTTTTTTAATTTATCAATTGATCAATCGCATTATGCACAAATGCAACTTTGAACTGTAAAATTGCATTTGCGCTTAATGCGATTGATCAATCGATGAATTTAAAAACTCGCATCTTTTATACGAATAGCATATAGAGCACTAGTTACTATGCCTAGCCACTTGGAGCGCGGCGATCAACTTTGATTCCTTCATTTAACACGGGGCTTTCGCTTCTCTTTATATATGTTCTGTGATAGGAACGGGATGGCTACAGTCGGACCGATATACACGCACACATAGATAGCTAGGCGATTCTGGGCGATTCGCTGGCCGCGCACCAGTAAGCGTGTTTGTAATAGAGTGAAAACGCGCGGTTAGGATTGCTGATGCAATTCTCGAGTATACTTCTTGGCATTCTTATTTACGTTTTTGTGTTCCTAAATTGTTTTGTTTTGGTCGTATCACGCCCAACTAATATACAGGGAGTGGGTAATATTAATCAAGAAGAAGAAGAAGCGTCTTGCAGTCATAAGGTAAGTACCAAACAAAATTCATTACACCATATTATTCGAGTAAATTCATTCATTCCGCCAGATTTAACCTAATTTGCCTGGCATCAGCTTATCCGCGTAATTTCTTGTGATGGTCGGAATTCCATTACGCAACGTGCTCCGATCCACGCGCTGTCATCTTTAACGACGCTACTTCCATACGCCACGTGCTCTTACCCACGCGCCACCATTTTGAACGACGCTCTTTGACGCGCTACGCGTTTACCCGCGCTCCGCCATCTTGAACGACGCTACTTCGACGCATGGCAGAAAGACAAGGGTATGCTCTTCCAGGGGGTCAATCATGTAATTTCACGTGGAACTTTTCACGTTTCACTTTTCACTTTTCACGTTTCACTTTTCACTTTTCATTTTTCATTTTTCACTCATAGAGAATTCACGTGAATCTTTTCACACATAGCGATTATGTATGAATAATGCGCGGAAGTTTAGTTTAGGATCCGAAATTCACCATTAGAGTCTCTATCATTGCAACTATCAAGCGATCGTGAAAAAAGTTTCTACCTGCTTTTACAGTATAACTTCTACTGTAAAAATTTTATTATATAAAAAAAATTGTAAAAAAATATTCATAAATAAATAGCAATATTTCTTAGTTATATTGCATAAACTTAATTTACAAATATAATATATATTACATTTATTTTTAATGATCCATATATTGTAACAACTATTTTATTATGTAGTAATCTAATACTCAAAATTACATTGTAATTTAATTCAAACATTGTTTTTCAAAATTAATTTTAATTAGTTTTTTATGTGTGCAAATTTTAAAGTAAATTAATTTCATTAGTCATTAAATTTAACTTTGTTTAATTAAAAAATATTGAATAATTTAGAATACGACCTTGATCAAAACTGAATTCTCCGCTCACACATGTATTTTCCAAATTTATAAGTTATAAACACTTACATGATTGATTAATATTCTATTTCACAAGACGCACCTTTCTTATATCATTGTGTATCAAAACGCGTTTAAAGTATATTTTTATCTAAATTTGCATTTGATGAAACCTCATTCTATATAATTATCAAAATATCAATTTGTCAAATATAAATATCAAATCTAATTACATCACAAAAGCATTATTTTTATTTATGTATGTATTACTTTATCCTATCAACGCAATGCAATACCAAAAAGGTTAACCTCTTCAATAATACCTCTTCAAACTGTTACCACACTTTCATTCTTATTTCAAAATACATACAATTTATTAATTCCCTAAATTTTCACCTTTTCGCCATCACGGCTGATGGCGAAAAAGTTCACGTGAAAAAGTTCATATTTCCGCTCATGAGTGAGTTACATGATTCCGTGGAATCGTACATGATCGTGCAGTTCACGTGAAACTTTTCACTTTTCACGTTTCCGCCCTAGGGGAAATGTTACATGATAGACCCCCAGGGTCCGAGCCTTAAAGGGCCTCGCACATGAAATGCATAACGGAGCATAAACATAGCATAAGATCTCTGGACCAATGAGAATGTTATGTAAATCAATATGGCGACTTTATGCTGGATGCTCATTGGTCTTATGTTGTGCTTATGTTATGTTATGCATTTCATGTGCGAGGTCCTTAAGACTTCTCTGCGCATCACGTGATGTATCAAGCTGACGTCACATTCGCGCGGAAATTGAACGAACGCTTCGACTCTATAAGTCGATAACATGTGGCTGTCCGCTATAAAAAGCGTGATGCGTGATACATATGACATTGTTATTAGCAGAAAATCAAGAGGTGGGTACGAAAAATCTGTTGTGAAGTTATTGTCGGAAAGAATCGATACTCAAATTAAATATATTTTTTCCGAAAATGTATTGTACAGTAAAAGGTTGCACCAATTCATGCAGGAAACCTAAAACACGCATCTCTTGTTTTGTTTGATTCTTTTTAACACTGATATAAAGATTATTATATTTATTAAGTATTTATTTAGTTTTATTATTTATTTATATATTTATTTTTATATATTTGCATGTTCATTTCACATTTGGATCTAGAGCACATTTCTGTGTAAATCGCGGTGATATCCGGGATGCTATTCCAATAAATGTTAAATTCTATTATTTATTGAATTTTATACTAATTTTTTAATAAGCCTCCTAATGAAGGCTCAGTATAGAATAAAACGCGTTTAGTTTTTAAATTTTACAAATATACCCAGTCGGCACATAGATTCAAAAAGAATTAAAAAAGAATTCAGACTTATGTCATCAATTTAGTTCATTTAAAATGTAAAAGAAATTCTTTTTTTTGAAAAAAGTTCTTTTTGCATTTAAAAATAAATTTTGAATAATGTCATAACTCTGAATTCTTTTTAAATTTTCTGTGCCGATTATATATATCAAATCTGGCAAAATTTTAAAGTTTTCAAAGTTGTTATTTATGTATATTATTGTTTCTTCAAAATAAAAATGTATTGATTGCCATACCATTTAATCTGCTTGTTAAAGACCCATTTATTTACCTTTACTGTTATTTGATTAGTGGAATTATTTAAATGTCCTTATACTTGAATATTTTTGAAAAAATTTTATTTCTTGTGTTATTCTTCTAATTTAAAAAATGATAATTTGATTAATTTAATATAAATTAAATTTGATTAGTTTAACATCAAATTAACATTATTTTGACTTTTTTGTTTTTTTTTTTTTTAATATTAATACCTCCAAATATGTAAATAATGCCAACAACAATGCTAATCGTACGCTTATCTCCTTGGCAAAAATAGTATATCTTAAATATTTATCAAACATTTATTGCTTGTACATTGATTTTGTTATAATATAAATACTGTGAATTTTAGAAATATATGTTGTTAAAAATTTTGTTTTTTAATACCTTTTAATCTAAATGCATAAATTATTATTTCAAAATAAATTATTACAATATATGTATACATTATATATTAATTATTTAAAAATAAATATTTAGTTATAAATAAAAATCACAAACAAATATCTTAAGATATGCACCTTTCCGTAATTTAATATTGAATTAATATTGAATTGTGCAAGGTTTATTAATATTACTAAGTTAATATTAATTGGGCGCTTTTCACACAGAAAGACACAGTACAGCACAATGAACCACTTTATCCTTGTTTATTAATGAACAAAAAGGATAAAATGATTTTCTGTGTTATGCTGTATCAATTGTATTACTTGTTGGAAAATGCCCATTATTAGAACAGTTCAATTTGCCGCTTAATATGACCTAACTTAGCGTGAGCAAGATACAGCTTCTTATTGGCTAGCCGTCTTACGATGCGCAAGAGCATACCCTTGTCTTTCTACCATGAGTTAGATCTGGATCTAGAATTTTCACGCGCCGCGTATGCGCGTGGCATCTAACATTATTTTGTTACTCATTCAAATTCATGACTGCGATTTGCAGTAAAAAGAACTTTGCAAATTTTGTAAGATTATTTAATATGATTAATTTATACGTTTGGATTTAGTAGAAATTATATAAGAGCAAGAATAATAATATTAAAAATTTAACAACAGTTATACAAACTCAACAAACAAGGCGTCAAAAATAACGTCCTAATAACATATTTTAATGACGTCTCTATTATCAATAAAACGCCATTGAAACGTTATTTGACGACATATCTTAAAATTAATTGGTAGGAAAGGTGCTTTTTTGTTGAATGTAGTCATGCAATATCAAAAAAACAATAAAAAATCTAATATATTAATATAAAAGACTTGTTTACTTAAAAGTACTACTTAATTAAGAAATATATTAATTAATAATATTTATTGTTATTCGTTATAAAGATGACTTGAAAATGACGATCAAATGACGATATATTTATGACGACAATGTTTCGTGATAAATGTTACGTTTATTTGACGTCATTATTTAGTCCATTGACGTCAAATGACGAAAACTGACCGTAAATCGTCGTCATAATGACGACATCTTGCTACCTGGGGTACTACGTTTATTTATTAATCAGATTAATAAATAAAAGTAATAATTTAAGTAATAAATGTAAAATATAACGGAGTATGCACAGCTTTCCCTGGAAAAACTTTTATTATAATTTTCTATAAAAGTTTTCATAATGTGTCATGCCAACAATTTATAAGTAATTGTGTAAACGTGTGTAAAAATTTTTTCAAATTTTCTTACATTTTTCACTAAAACATAAAATATAAAGCTTCATAATATAACAATAAGATCAGAAAACAATCCCATAAAGAAATATAAAAAATTATAAGATTTTCTAATACTTTGACACACTTTTCCAAAAAAGACATAACATAAGAAATCACATAATTTCTCAAAATATTTGCATGTAAAGTTATGTGAAATTCTTAAAATTTTCTAACATTTTCTTAAATCTTTTTCCAATTAAAAATAAAAAATACTATAATTTTTCAAAGCAATTCCATAATTATGAGAATTTTTTATATTTTTCTCGAAAACATCTCTAATAAGTTTTTCTCCTAATCTTTGTACAAATTGGAACATTTTTCGAAAATAATCAGAATTACTTGGAAACGGTACATTTTCTCTTTGAACTTTTTATGTGTGAATTCTGAAATGTTCTGAGATTTCTTATGCTATAATTTTTATAAAGTACTTTTAACTATTTTAAATTTTATAATATTTTATCTGAAATTATACAACAAAAAATAATAGAAATTTTAGGATACTTCATAGTTAACACATTTAAAAATTTTGAAAAAGGATATAGACATTCTAAGTATTTATAAAAAGTATTCTAATTTTTTTGAAAAAGTTTAAAAAAACTATAAAATTATACAGACATTTTGAAAAATTATATAAAAGTAATTTGAGAAAAATTTTTTAGCAGGGGCCTACGTACGTATCACTCGGCATTGCTCGGCGCAGCTGCCATCTAGCGAGGGCTGAGTATATTACAGTGTTCTGTCGGTATGTTATCCTCTTAGGGTAAAACGCTGTAACAATCATTAATAATCACCTTGTAGGGGAAAGTAGGTAAATTGCACGCACCTAAGGGAAATTTATCGCAGTGAAGTAATTTTTAAAGTTGAAATCGATACGAGTACAGAAATAGAAACTTTAAACATTTTTTTATCATTATGTATTGTCATATTGAACAATTTTTTATTTGGTAATGCTATATTCAGCAAAAAGAAGCAAGTGGTTAAACGAAAAAATTTCTCGGGCCTTGGGTAATTGTACGTGCGGTTGGCTAAATGGACGCGGAGGAAAAATGAGGTTATAGCCCATTCTTTTAACTACACTACATTGCACTACACTGTACTAGTGGCACTATAGTTGATCTCACGTGGTCTCACGCCTTTCAAGGTGGATGCGTAAAATTGTCGACGGCGGACTTGATTTGATAAATAAACAATTACTTGATGACTATTTAATTAAATTTAATAAACAATAGCTCAAAGAACGCAGGAAAAAATGTACTTTTGTTAGGTATAACAAAATTAAATGAATAAAGTAAAAATACGGACTTATTGCCTTATTTTCTGAACGCCAAAATCGCAAGAAAAATCATGATTTTACCTTTTCTTATTTTTTCAATTAACTACGTTTTTAAATGATATGACGTATGGTTATATATTTAAAAAATGCCTTCAGCCTACAAATATCGTCGTGATATAATTTCTATTTATCGGGAAGGTGCCAAACCACGAAGCGTACAATTATCCAGTGCGCACAATAACCCTACTTTCCCCTATGTATATATGTGTAAAGGTTTGAAAACAATCGGGTTTTTAAAAAACCCAGTTTAGTAGGATTTTTTTGGATTTTGTCGAAATTTATTCATTTTTATTTCGTATAATCCACTAATACTCAAGTTTACTATTCAATTATTATAATTTTAATATGAAATAAATTAACTTAATTTATTTACGTTTATTTCATTAATTTATTAATTTAATTTATTTTTTTAGTTATTTATTTATTTAATTTAATTTATTAAATTAAATTAAATGAATAAATAACTAAAAAAATAAATTAAATTGATAAATTAGGCGTATATACCGGGTGTCCCAGACCACCCGTCCCACCCGATTTTTTCGTAAACGCGACATTTTAAAGAAAAATGTTTCAGACAAAAGTTGTAGGGTTTTAAAAGATCTATTTACTGATTTTATCAGTTTGACCTTGGATGGCGTCGCCAAGGTCAGATCAAAATAACATTAACTTTTTTAAATAGGACACCTCATTTTTGGTTCCAGAATCTAATAGCTGGTGTCAAGACCTTTCCAAAACACTATAAGAAAGTTTATTTTTGTTGAGTACTTTCCGAGTTGTGAGGCTTGAAAGTTACGGTGTACTGTAACCTTCAAGCGTCATAACTCGGAACATCCTTAACCAAAATAAACTTATTTATAGTGTTTTGGAAAGCTCTCGAAATCGACTACAAGAAAATGCAATGAAAAATATAAGCAGAGGACACCGACTTCGCCCATGGTATCACGTCGATTAATGCTTTCTCTCTCGACCCAGCGTCGAGCGAGGAGGATGCACTATCGTAAAGCCCCCCCCCACTTTCCGCCCGCACCCCGATCGTCGCCGCGCACCCTAGACACACGTACGAGCGCGGCTCCGCGTGTGTGCGGCAGCCGAGCGCTAGCGTCGAGAGACACCATTTCTGCCGGTGCGTGTACCTATAGTCCTACGCGTAGAGTTTTGAAGATACCTAATTACCGAGATCTCTAACATTCGGTACAGCTCTATGATGCCGTTTATTCTTGATTTATTAATATTAATCTTCATTTAATGTTGATTATTGTAGCAATAAAGTAATTTTCACGAAAAAGCACCCTTACATACCACTCCTAAAAGTCATTGCTTAGAATTCATAATATTACGCAACTCGTCACCAATTCACGTTTTCTAATAAGCAACCCGGTCGTAAGCGTAATTTGTAGTTATGCCTTACCCGAACGAAGAAGCTGCGTTAATGATTGTTTAATGACAGTTTTGGGTAGAGCTGGAAGTTTTCGAGCAGCTGAAATAATGTGGCGAAATGAATATCCCGATCATACACCACATTCGCGCAAAGTTTTCAGTCGCTTACAACGTCGAATAATTGTAAAAGGTATTGTTCAGCCGGATCATAATAAGGGAAGGCAAATTCATCGATCAGTTCGTTCAGTAAGAGCACCTGATGTAATTGCATCTGCCTTTGTAACCCCGAATGATTCTTTAAAGCGACAAGCAAGAGATAGTGGAATAAGTCGAAGCACGATCAGTCGAATTTTTCGTGAAAATTCATTCCATCCATATCGAATGTCACTTCACCAGGCCATGACATTGAACGATCATAGACAAAGACTGATATTCTGTAATTGGATTACTCAACAATTACCTAATTTCCATAGAAGTATTTTATTTTCTGATGAGTGCACCTTTAAAAGTGACGGCGAAATAAACACACATAATTTTCGTTATTGGGCACAAGAGAATCCACATTGGTATCGAGAAATGGATCATCAACGTATCTGGAAAGTCAATGTTTGGTGCGGAATTGTTGATACGCATATCGTGGGACCATTTTTCTTTCAAGAGAATTTAAACCGTTTTTTATACGCCGATTTACTCGAAAACGAACTTCCACGTTTACTTGAAGATATTCCACTCCAATTACGTCTAAATATGTGGTTTCAACAGGATGGATGTCCCGCCCACACGTCTGTCATTGCTCGTCATCAACTGAACCGCATATTTCGCGGCCGATGGATAGGTAAACATGGTCCACATAATTGGCCACCACGATCACCGGACCTTACAATTTTAGATTATTATTTGTGGGGACGAATAAAAGACCTTGTATACCGCGAACGACCTACGACTGCAGAAGATATGAAAAACAGAATTCGACAAGTCATTCAGTCTCTAGATACTGACGAAATTCGTCGGGCGACGGATGATTTCCAAAGTAGGGTAACAGCCTGTATAAATGCACGTGGTGGACATTTTGAACATCGAGACTGAACAACATGCGTATGCACAAAGGTGACGGCAAGGGGAACCACCTTATGAAAGCACCCCGACAAAGGTGACGGCGAGGGGAACCACCTTAAAAAAGCACCCCGACAAAGGTGACGGCAAGGGGAACCACCTTATGAAAGCACCCCGACAAAGGTGACGGCAAGGGGAACCACCTTATGAAAGCACCCCGACAAAGGTGACGGCGAGGGGAACCACCTTAAAAAAGCACCCCGACAAAGGTGACGGCAAGGGGAACCACCTTATGAAAGCACCCCGACAAAGGTGACGGCAAGGGGAACCACCTTATGAAAGCACCCCGACAAAGGTGACGGCGAGGGGAACCACCTTAAAAAAGCACCCCGATAAGGTGTAAGTACGATCTTGTTACCTACACGTGGTACACCTTAGGTAACGCTAATACCTACAGGCGGCACCGATTATTTCGTTTTTACATTTTAAAAATGTTACTTTGACTTATACCTTTATGCCCAAGATCGATCTCAAGGTCGAATTCAAGATCATCATCAGGTTGATCCCTCGAAATCATGCAAATTTTGTCTGAGCCATTTTTTTGTACAAGCACATCCCTACGTTTTAAAAGGGTGGGACGGGTGGTCTGAAACAGGTATATTTTTCATTGCATTTTCTTGTAGTCGATTTCGAGAGCTTTCCAAAACACTATAAATAAGTTTATTTTGGTTAAGGACTTTCCGAGTTATGACGCTTGAAGGTAACAGTACACCGTAACTTTCAAGCCTCACAACTCGGAAAGTACTCAACAAAAATAAACTTTCTTATAGTGTTTTGGAAAGGTCTTGACACTAGCTATTAGATTCTGGAACCAAAAATGAGGTGTCCTATTTAAAAAAGTTAATGTTATTTTGATCTGACCTTGGCGACGCCATCCAAGGTCAAACTGATAAAATCAGTAACTAGATCTTTTAAAACCCTACAACTTTTGTCTGAAACATTTTTCTTTAAAATGTCGCGTTTACGAAAAAATCGGGTGGGACGGATGGTCTGGGACACCCGGTATATGAAAGGCATTAATATTTAAAGAAAGATAAAAATTAAAGCAAAAATTAATTTAATTTAACAATTTTGGTTGGGTGAAGATTTTTGAGATTTCTTTCTTCTCGTATAGATTATTTATTGTTAAAGTTTTGGGCTTATTTGTTGGATAGTTCACCAACGCTACCAATCATCTTTTTGGATGATTTCTTGTTGGCTAGTTTTCCATCTCTTCCTGAATTTTCTTAATTTTAAGAGAGGCGAACAGTTGCGTCACCCGAATCGCTTAAGGGATTCGTTATCTACGATTTCTCTTTCTAGAAGATTCCTCCCTATTTCTTATATCGTCTTGTCTGTTTATTTAGAACTCGCTTTCCATATGAATCATCTTTCAGTTCGTGATGAAACATGCGTTCAGACAAACAAAGTCAGGGTTATAAATTTTAATTTTATAGTTTTATAGTTTCCGTCTGATGTCATGACTCAATCTTATCTTTTGTTGTTGCCCGACTTAAATAACGTTTAGGTTTTTTTCTTTTCAAGTTCTAGCTTTGTTCGTTTTTATGGATCATTGTGTTAGTGTGAGCAAATATTGTTAATAATTCCGTCATCGTACAATTTCTCTTCTTATGCTTTTATTTAACCAACTTATTGATCCAGATGTAATATTTGAGCATTATATCTTTCAGGGACGATGTTCAATTTTTTCTTATAATAACCGAGTAATGGCGTTATCTGTAAAAAGGGAAATTATGGAGTCCTCCGAATGTAATAATTGAATGTTATAAATCTTAAGGACAATCTCCTTGTTTTGTTTCATATTTCATATTTTACGCAAAGAATGCGAAAAGGGAAATTGTGGAATCCTCCGGATGTAACAATAATTTTGCTGTATATAATAATTGCTCTGTATCATATAACTTTTCATTTTGTTATGGATATATTTTTTCACAATAATAAATAATCTTTTTAATGCAATACCATAGTACTTGTACTTATCGGGCGTATTTATGTTCATAAATTGGGAACCCAGGTTTAACGACTATAACTTGGTCCACATTGTTTATGTCCAATTCGTTTGTGTGTCTGATCATTATTTCCAAGATTTCCACGCATAGATCTATTGCTATATGCGCGATCAATTGAACTAATAAATCCTCGCACTTCAAATACAGTATTATATCTATACGTAAAATAATATACTATTATATAGTAAAATAACATACTATTATATAGTATTATCCGAGGGGGAATTCACAACCCAAAATTTTGTACACCAATGCCGATTTTTGGCATTGCTGTAAAACACTGCCGACATTTTCGTACACTGCCGACAGTGCTTACAATTAGTCAATGCCTACAATGCCGTCAATCCTATATTAAAATTAAGGCAATGCCATGCAATTATGAACACTACCGCGTACTGCCCATTATCATACGCCAATGCCTGCACAAGAATTCTAAAGCTTTCCCGAAGTATTCTACACAATTATACAAAAAATTTCCAAAAATTTTATTTACGAACTGTATCTATACATTTTAATATAATTGCACATTATTATGTGATGTCTTATGCATATAACTTCAAACAATGGAACACTAAAAATAATTAAAATAATCAAAATAATGACCTTGATATTGATTTGTTTGTAATCAAAATAAATTTTAAACATTCTTCTTTAAAAATTCTATACATTTTACATGCCTGTTAAGTTAGCACCCTCACCACAAAAAATCGAAACGCCACTTATGCCAAAATTAAATGCTTTTTATATGCTAATTATGTACCCTATTTGAAATTTTTGTGCTCGAGCGGTTTAGGAGGAAAATGAGATTGAAGGTGGGAGTGCCAGTTTAACGTTAAGCCAGCACCAACTCATATAACTAATTAATAAAATAAAAAAATAAATACACTAGAATTAAGTGCTTTTTATGTGCTTTCCAATGATATATAAATAAATGTTTGTACTCAATCTCTTCGACCAGAAAATCATCCCGAAAGTACGAATACACATTAACGGTACAAGCGTAAAGTACCAGAAAGAAAGCAATTCTGAAACTGAATATAGGCTTAAAATATTCTCCTATTTATGTGCTTTCGAAATATGCAAAACCAGATTTTTGTGCTCAACCCCTTGATCGAAAAACCGACCCTGAAGTGAGCACCCCACCGTTCAGGTACAAGAGTAAACTACCAGAAAGAAAGCAATTATGAAATTGATTATAGACTTATTAAATATTCTCTTATTTATGTCCTTTCGGAATATGCAAGAAAAAATTTTTGTGCTCAACTCCATGATCGAAAAACCGACTCTGAAGTGAGCTCATCACTCCCCAACTGATGACAATGCCGTCAATATTATAGATCACTGCTTACTTTTTTCAGTCCACTGCCGAAATTTTGTACACCAATGCCGGCTGTGAATTTTCCCTCGGTATTATCAAATTATTATTTTGTATCATTATTTGATAATATTATTCTGTGCAGAAACTAGACAATTTTTTGTTATATTAATTGGTATTTTAATAGGAATTGCACAGAAGAAATATTGATTATGAAGAAATAATTGTTATTAATTTATCAATTTCTTGTATGAACAGATAAGATGATAGAGTAGGCAAAGCACCGACGATATGGTCAACTCTTATGTCTTTGTGCAAGAAATGCTGCCAAGAAAAATTCGTATTCATAAGAAGACAATTATAATACAATCGGTTGTGGAAATTTGGTTTCGTAGTCATTGCCTCTGCACCGAATCTGCCTTGCAATTTCGTCAATAATTTTACATCGATGTGATTACGTACGTTTTCCATGGTTTTGTCAAATACCGCATTATTCATTAATTTACATAAATTTTTTTCAAAATTATTTTTTGCATGCGTGCTAAATTTAGTGTTTAATTCTATATAATTGCGAAGCCATAAAGACGCGCTAATTGTAGCACGCGGTGAATTTTTGTTAGGCGAAGACCGTGACGTGTACATTACTGCAAGTTACGATAATGAATTACGTATCGCTTTTTATCATATAGTGTCGCGAGAAGTTTATCTTGTCGTTTGACAGGTGTTTTATCGCGCATTCGACAGAACGGTAAATCAGCGTGCGCATTGTGGAGATGTCGCGGATATTCCAAGTTGACCTCGAGAATATAACTCATGAACGAATCCGGAGCGATCGCGCTTACGTTCAAGTTCACGACGTCTTCAACCCATCAAAATTTGCCGTAGAGCAGCGGTTGACACACCGCTTATCCGTACAAATTATTTACATCAAAGTACATTAAGCACGATGACGATTTCGACGGATCATATGACTGCATGTATTTATTATTGGAATGCGCGTA
>NC_052679.1:15057487-15064947 GCF_016802725.1 Solenopsis invicta
ATTACGCACACGTTGTTAACGTGTGACTCAAACACTCGGAAACTATAGCGATCTATACTTGAAGACTAATGTATTGTTATTGGCAGATATCTTTGAGAACTTTCGAAACAATTGCGTCGTTAGTTACAGTCTCGATTCCGCATTTTATTACACATTGCCTAGTTACACGTGGGATGCAATGTAAAATGTTAAAAAATTATGCGTGTAAAATTTGAACTGCTCACCGACATTGATATGGTAATATTAAACGTAGAATACATGGCGGTTTCAGCCAATGTTCTGGCAGATACGCGCATTCCAATAATAAATACATGCAGTCATATGATCCGTCGAAATCGTCATCGTGCTTAATGTACTTTGATGTAAATAATTTGTACGGATAAGCGGTGTGTCAACCGCTGCTCTACGGCAAATTTTGATGGGTTGAAGACGTCGTGAACTTGAACGTAAGCGCGATCGCTCCGGATTCGTTCATGAGTTATATTCTCGAGGTCAACTTGGAATATCCGCGACATCTCCACAATGCGCACGCTGATTTACCGTTCTGTCGAATGCGCGATAAAACACCTGTCAAACGACAAGATAAACTTCTCGCGACACTATATGATAAAAAGCGATACGTAATTCATTATCGTAACTTGCAGTAATGTACACGTCACGGTCTTCGCCTAACAAAAATTCACCGCGTGCTACAATTAGCGCGTCTTTATGGCTTCGCAATTATATAGAATTAAACACTAAATTTAGCACGCATGCAAAAAATAATTTTGAAAAAAATTTATGTAAATTAATGAATAATGCGGTATTTGACAAAACCATGGAAAACGTACGTAATCACATCGATGTAAAATTATTGACGAAATTGCAAGGCAGATTCGGTGCAGAGGCAATGACTACGAAACCAAATTTCCACAACCGATTGTATTATAATTGTCTTCTTATGAATACGAATTTTTCTTGGCAGCATTTCTTGCACAAAGACATAAGAGTTGACCATATCGTCGGTGCTTTGCCTACTCTATCATCTTATCTGTTCATACAAGAAATTGATAAATTAATAACAATTATTTCTTCATAATCAATATTTCTTCTGTGCAATTCCTATTAAAATACCAATTAATATAACAAAAAATTGTCTAGTTTCTGCACAGAATAATATTATCAAATAATGATACAAAATAATAATTTGATAATACTATATAATAGTATGTTATTTTACTATATAATAGTATATTATTTTACGTATAGATATAATACTGTATTTGAAGTGCGAGGATTTATTAGTTGAATTGCTCGTGCATATAGCGATAGATCTATGCATGGAAATCTTGGAAATAATGATCAGACACACAAACGAATTGGACATAAACAATGTGGACCAAGTTATAGTCGTTAAACCTGGGTTCCCAATTTATGAACATAAATACGCCCGATAAGTACAAGTACTATGGTATTGCATTAAAAAGATTATTTATTATTGTGAAAAAATATATCCATAACAAAATAAAAAGTTATATGATACAGAGCAATTATTATATACAGCAAAACTATTGTTACCTCCGGAGGATTCCACAATTTCCCTTTTCGCATTCCTTGCGTAAAATATGAAATATAAAACAAAACAAGGAGATTGTCCTTAAGATTTATAACACTCAATTATTACATCCGGAGGACTCCATAATTTCCCTTTTTACAGATAACGCCATTACTCGGTTATTATAAGAAAAAATTGAACATCGTCCCTGAAAGATATAATGCTCAAATATTACATCCGGATCAATAAGTTGGTTAAATAGAAGCATAAGAAGAAAAATTGTACGATGACGGAATTACTAACAATATTTGCTCACACTAACACAATGATCCATAAAAACGAACAAAGCTGGAACTTGAAAAGAAAAAAACCTAAACGTTATTTAAGTCGGGCAACAACGAAAGATAAGATTGAGTCACGACATCAGACGGAAACTATAAAACTATAAAATTAAAATTTATAACCCTGACTTTGTTTGTCTGAACGCATGTTTCATCACGAACTGAAAGATGATTCATATGGAAAGCAAGTTCTAAATAAACAGACAAGGCGATATAAGAAATAGGGATCGAATCTTCTAGAAAGAGAAATCGTAGATAACGAATCCCTTAGGCGATTGGGGTGACGCAACTATTCGCCTCTCTTAAAATTAAGAAAACTCAGGAAGAGATGGAAAACTAGCCAACGAGAAATCATCCAAAAAGATGATTGGTAGCGTTGGTGAACTATCCAACAAATAAGCCCAAAACTTTAACAATAAATAATCTATACGAGAAGAAAGAAATCTCAAAAAGCTTCACCCAACCAAAATTGTTAAATTAAATTAATTTTTGCTTTAATTTTTATCTTTCTTTAAATATTAATGCCTTTTATATATGTACGCCTAATTTAACAATTTAATTTATTTTTTTAGTTATTTATTCATTTAATTTAATTTAATAAATTAATTGTAGACCCAGCATAAGGCTTTTGTTTCCGATATGAACACGTGCGTCCCGGTTGCGCGTGACGTAGTAGTCAATGATTGGGCGCACGCTTGCGGCAATAGACACGTAGACAGTCCGAATATTATCGTTATGTTGATTCTCAGTGTCCGGCGAATGTGATTTTCTCTGCTTTCGCGTGTATCGGTATTTTCATCCTTAGTCCTTATATCATTTCTTGAGCTGTGTATTTGCGTTCGGTTCTCTTGCCTGCACAGCATTAATCGATTCTCGCGTCGTTTACCAATTTCTCGTGTTCGGTTTCTGCCACAGTGGCAGAAAGTGGCAAACAGTACCGTTTCTACCGAACACGAGGAAATCGGTCAGACTTAAACAATGCAATGAGCTTTTCACGGTACGTGAGTTCATGATTTTTAGTTAATTTTTAAACAAGTAGAAATTTATTAAGACCTAACATGTATGCGTACGTGCGGATTCCGCCAACAAAAAATGTCCGCGAGATTCGGAAAGTTATGTCAGTGAGGGATATTAAAAAGTTCAAATCGCAAAATCCACTTAATCCGCGACAATTATATAAAATTAAACACAATGGAGATATTGTCGTAGGTCACGTTCTATGTACTGCAAGTAAGTAAAAAAATCTAATTTTCTTATGTACTTAAATTTTCTATTGTACTAGATTATCAAAAATTTCCTTAAAAATTCAACATTTAATGCAACAGATTTTTCATAAAAATTCATTGTTAAATATTTTTATTATTAATTTATTATCATTATTTGTAGGTACCAAGAGCGAATTGGAAGCAATGGTGGCAAAAAAAAGGATGAATATCCCACCGTCCCAACATCTACTGTCAGCATCTGACAGCTTTAGCACCGATACTGAAAACTCACCAAAGTCTGCTAAGGTACGTTAATATACAAAGAAACAATGACTCTATAGTAAATTTTTTATGTTTCTTTTATAGAGGATAGATGAAGATTTAGAAAATAGAAAACAACATAGGCTAAAGCAATTGAAAGAACGTCAGGCTTTGTGTGCAATTAATGCACAATCTGTTGAAGAATACCAGGTATGAAAATTTGATACAAATTTTTATATATCTGATATAAAGTAATTTATGCAATTATAACAAACACATTATTAAACAGGAACATAGCACTTGCAACAGAAGCTCGTCGATTTTAAATATTGAAACTGAAGATTTAAAAAGTACTGTAAACGCATATAAACTCCAATGTGACTTCTTAAAAGACAGTCTCCAAAAAAAAAGAAAATAATTGCAGAAAATGCAGAATGGATTGCTAAACGAAGAGATATGGAAGCAACTATTGTGGCATTAGAGAATGAAGTACAATCATTACGCCGATTGAATGTTGAATTGCAGAAATCTGCAATCTTAAAAGGAAAAGAAATTCAAAGTTCGTATATATATACCTATATATATATATATATATATATATATATGTTTAATATACACAACTAATATACACACTTAATATACATAGCAGCTATATTGTACAATATGAAATAATAATACAATTATTATTATTGAACACTTTTTCACAGGTTTCAATGAAGGCAACAATTTAAATGTGGTTACAGAAAACAACCTGACAGTATCAAATAAACATCCCGCAGTTGGTTCTATAACGCCTGATAATAAAAGCGTAAGTGATTTCAATGTTTGCAAGATTAATTTACAGATATTCCTCTACTTACAACAAGATTACGTTCGTAAAACTTTGTTATTTGTAAATCAAGTTTATTTGTAAGTCGAATGAATAGCATTATTATATTTTATATAGTTTATATGAATGAAACATTATTTAAGCAAAATAATTATAACTAAAAACGATTACAGATCTATTTAGAAAATGACAAAGAAAAATGTTTTTCTAAATTATCATTTTTAATACATTTATTATAAAATTAATATTTAGCTGCACCTCGCATAGCGACTAATAATTTAATATGAAAGACTGATATTTATACTTTGATCTTATATTTAAGATCTTAAGTTTATCGTTAAATACTTTGTTTTTAATGAAATTGTATCTAAAGACAAACTTAAGACAATCTTAAGTTATATCAGACTAGAGATTGAGATTGAGATTGAATTGAAATTTCACCAATCAAAGTTAAAGAATATTGGTTTCTTATTGGTTCATTTCATTCAATCCCAATATCAATCTCCAGTTTGATACGGACTTAATAAAAAACTAAACTATGAATGCCAACCAAAAAATAATAATAAAAAAGTAAATGTTCTTATTCGTATGAACATCCATTTTTATAGTTGGCGCATTTTCTTTATTTTACTTTTTTTGTAGAGAAAACATCTTTTTTTGAAAAAGATAATTTCGTTAAGATTTCACACATTTGTAGTACCAAATTAAAGTTATTTTGTATAAAGTTATTTTGTATTTGTCGAAAAAACAAATTTTTTAAAAAAAGTTGTTATAATTTTATTTTGTACGAGAATAAATTTTTGAGAACGTTCCTCGCATATACTTGGCGCAAGGCATTACTGTGCCTCTTGATTTTAAAATTTTTTTATTTTTTTTAAATAACTATTTATATATTTAACAACATTAAATAGTAATTAAATAAATATGAAAAAAATGTCTTTAAGTTTGCGTTATTATAAATTGAATTTTTGTTTACTTTATAACTATAGTATTTATTTGTTTTGACCATTTTAATATAAAATGTAAAATATAATAATAAATTACAATAGTCTTTTTCAGATATATGTTATGCAATTTATTAAAAAAATTTTAATAAATTAAACTTAAATTTTTAATGTAAAAATAAATTATTAATTACAAATAGATTAAAAAAAAAAACATTATCAACTGATTGGATAGTTTTGCATACACTGCTGCTTTCCTCATACTATCCATACTCTCAAAGTACCACAGCATTTTACATCTAACATGATGAAGTAAACTGTAATATTTATGAAATATTGCCATCTAAACAATTTTAACTTCTGTTATTGCTCCCCACAATAATAACCTTTGGAAATCTGCCCAAGTTTTTTACATATCTTCTTTATATGTCATATTTACGAATGTAATATTATAACAATTAAATCTTGCAGATTCATCTTGGATATGGCGAATACTTGCCTAAAACTTCATATGTCGCAGCTGCTTGCAATTGCAGAAGGCCCGCAATTTTTGTTCGGCAAATCGCGATTTGTCTGTTTTCTTTGGAAACGCTTTTAAATAGCACTGTAACAGGCAAAGGAAGCAACCGAAACAAGAATTCTAAACAGCCGAAAAATGCCTTAGATTGCAACAAAATTTTAGCAATTAAAGGTAATTCATGTGTAATTTCATATTATCTCATCAATGATGTCTTCCTCTTTTATCATTGCTTTTCTTATTATTAGACGACGAATAAAATATATCATAAAACAGTCAACCCTTAACATTTTTTACAACCACAACGATAGAGATTTTAATTTTTTGCTAAAATTGCAACCGGTGTTGTACAAAGTAGTCATATTCATATGTACGAAGATAAATGTAATTCTCTTTAACGTTAGAAACTATATCAATGCTTTTAAATATATCTGTCTAATTATATGCGATAATAAAAAAAAAACACCGGTCTAAACATTTCTACTGGAGACAATTGTTCTAAAGCAAAGGCTGCAACTTAAAAAAATGAAAACATACAAAGTTTTCTAATTTTATCATTGCATATTTTGCATTATTTTACAATTTATTTAGAAGTTTTGTTTGTTGAAGTCGCTATTAGTCTTCAAAATAACATGTCATTGTTTAAGGGTAACATAAGACATGTTTTTTGAAGACCAATAGCAATTTAAACAAACAATTAAAATTTCCATATAATTTGTAAAATATTGCAAAATACACAATAATAAAATTAGTAAACGTTTGTACCTACGTTTTTACTTTTTGAGACAGTTAGAGTTGAGTTGAGTTGAGTTGCAGCTTTAGTTGTGTTGACGGGGCCCTTCGTTCTAAAACGAATGTCTCCAACAAAAATTAAAAAATATTCAGTGTATCTTTTATTTTTGGCAAATTGCCGTAATGAAGCAAACATTTGAAAGCACCAATTTCTAATTAATATTCAAGAGAATCAAAATTATTTACACAGATAAATATGGACACTTTGTACAATACCGATTGCAACTTCAATAAAACATTGAAATTTCAATGTTATTGTTGTAAAAAAAGTAAAGGGCTGATTGTTTGGGAGTAAATTTTATTCTTTGCCTAACAATATAATAACATTTTATTTTGTAATTATCTTTGATAATATACTATTAAACTCTTTTTTTCTTTAGCAATATACTATCATTACTTAACAGTTGAAAAAAAAATCCCACCAGCACAGGCGGACAAATTGGTGAAAAAAACTAGAAACATTTTAGCTAAACTTATATCTTCCTTAAAAGATTGTAAGCAATTTTGTTTCAAAATGCGACTATAGTTACAACTTCTTTATTGAGATATTCATACCGACATATTTAAAATATAAACATTTTTCAGCGCATACATGTACTGCAGAAAAAGAAACCGATGCAATAGATGAGGAGGTTCTTAATTCAGAAGAACCGGACATCGAACCAAATATTGATGATGACATGATTGATATTGAACAAAATATTGAATCGAATATTGAACGGGACACTGAATCGAACATCGACTTCTCGATCGACCCGTTAAGAATGGAAGAAGCAGCACAAGTGCCTAATGAGGAAACATCTTCGTTGAATGAAAATAACAGCGATCCGGACTTCAATGTCCTTTTCCTACCCGAGCCATCAAGTAATGGTGGGTACAAATAAATATAATACTTATTTTTCGAAATCGCTCATACTCATCACAATTTCTTTTTTCCAGATTCTGATTAAAGGTGAAGGTTTTTGGACATTTTAATATAAAATAAAAATGTTTATATCTATTTCTTATAAATATTAAGTGTTTTTATTTAACATTTT
>NC_052679.1:19037547-19050460 GCF_016802725.1 Solenopsis invicta
TGTAGTTAACAATTGATTATGGTAACTAAATTACGCCATAATATATGAACAGATAATAGGCACGCCCGCGCGCACGCACGCACGCACGCACACATAAACGCGTTCCCGCACGTACACACACACGCACGCGTGTGTACGAACAAAAAAGAAGGGTGGGGGGGGCGAGAGAGAGTGAGAGAGAGAGAGAGAGAGAGAGAGATGCGTGCATGATAATGAGTGTCATTTTTGAGCGAGCACTATTTTCGAGCGAGCGTTCTTTACCAGCGTCCGTGTTACATAATGATAAGCTATTTACGTGAACTGCTTCCTTTTTTTTGATGCTTTTTTCGCAAATATTTTTGCAAACGTATTGACCAACTTAACATTGCGCCGGCCATATTCCTGGCTATCTGGGCAATGTGGTCGTCGCGAGTTGAGTTTGGCTCTGGCCTTGTGGTGAACGTAATCCCGGCTATCCGGGCAACACTGGATCCACGGGTTATCGATCGGTCTTCATATTTTTGCAAATATATTTTACGTCCGTTGCTTCCGTGAACTGCTTCATTTTTTTTTCTCTGCATTCGTCGCGAATTATTTTTCTTATAAATTTATACACATATTCTTAGATTACGTGCATGCCTGCGAGCGTCGTTTTTGAGCGAGCGTTATTTTCGAGCGAGCGTTCTTTACCAGCGTCCGTGTTACATAATGATAAGCTATTTACGTGAACTGCTTCCTTTTTTTTAATGCTTTTTTCGCAAATATTTTTGCAAACGTATTGACCAACTTAACATTGCGCCGGCCATATTCCTGGCTATTTGGGCAATGTGGTCGTCGCGAGTTGAGTTTGGCTCTGGCCTTGTGGTGAACGTAATCCCGGCTATCCGGGCAACACTGGATCCACGGGTTATCGATCGGTCTTCATATTTTTGCAAATATATTTTTACGTCCGTTGCTTCCGTGAACTGCTTCTTTTTTTTTTACCTGCATTCGTCGCGAATTACTTTTCTTAGAAATTTATACACATATTCTTAGATTACGTGCATGCTTGCGAGCGTTATTTTTGAGCGAGCGTTATTTTCGAGCGAGCGTTCTTTACCAGCGTCCGTGTTACATAATGATAAGCTATTTACGTGAACTGCTTCCTTTTTTTTGATGCTTTTTTCGCAAATATTTTTGCAAACGTATTGACCAACTTAACATTGCGCCGGCCATATTCCTGGCTATCTGGGCAATGTGGTCGTCGCGAGTTGAGTTTGGCTCTGGCCTTGTGGTGAACGTAATCCCGGCTATCCGGGCAACACTGGATCCACGGGTTATCGATCGGTCTTCATATTTTTGCAGATATATTTTTACGTCCGTTGCTTCCGTGAACTGCTTCTTTTTATTTTTACCTGCATTCGTCGCGAATTACTTTTCTTAGACATTTATACACATATTGTTCGATTATGTGCATGCTTGCGAGCGTTATTTTTGAACGAGCGTTATTTTCGAGCGTGCGTTCTTTACCCGCGTCCGTGTTACATAATGATAAGCTATTTACGTTAACTGCTTCTTTTTTTTTAATGCTTTTTTTGCGAATATTTTTGCAAAGGTACTGACTAACTTAACATCGCGCAGGCCATATTCCTGGCTATCTGGGCAATGTGGTCGTCGCGAGTTGAGTTTGGCTCTGGCCTTGTGGTGAACGTAATCCCGGCTATCCGGGCAACACTGGATCCACGGGTTATCGATCGGTCTTCATATTTTTGCAAATATATTTTTACGTCCGTTGCTTCCGTGAACTGCTTCTTTTTTTTTACCTGCATTCGTCGCGAATTACTTTTCTTAGAAATTTATACACATATTCTTAGATTACGTGCATGCTTGCGAGCGTTATTTTTGAGCGAGCGTTATTTTCGAGCGAGCGTTCTTTACCAGCGTCCGTGTTACATAATGATAAGCTATTTACGTGAACTGCTTCCTTTTTTTTAATGCTTTTTTCGCAAATATTTTTGCAAACGTATTGACCAACTTAACATTGCGCCGGCCATATTCCTGGCTATCTGGGCAATGTGGTCGTCGCGAGTTGAGTTTGGCTCTGGCCTTGTGGTGAACGTAATCCCGGCTATCCGGGCAACACTGGATCCACGGGTTATCGATCGGTCTTCATATTTTTGCAAATATATTTTTACGTCCGTTGCTTCCGTGAACTGCTTCTTTTTTTTTACCTGCATTCGTCGCGAATTACTTTTCTTAGAAATTTATACACATATTCTTAGATTACGTGCATGCTTGCGATCGTCGTTTTTGAGCGAGCGTTATTTTTGAGCGAGCGTTATTTTTCAGCGAGCGTTATTTTCGAGCGTGCGTTCTTTACCCGCGTCCGTGTTACATAATGATAAGCTATTTACGTTAACTGCTTCTTTTTTTTTTAATGCTTTTTTTGCCAATATTTTTGCAAAGGTACTGACTAACTTAACATCGCGCAGGCCATAATCCCGGCTGTCCGGGCAACAAGGTCGCCGCGACTTGAGTTTGGCTCTGGCCTCGTGGTGAACGTAATCCCGGCTATCCGGGTAACACTGGATCCACAGGGTTATCCATGGGTCTTCATATTTTTGCAAATATATTTTTACGTCCGTTGCATCCGTGAACTGCTTCATTTTTTTTTCTCTGCATTCGTCGCGAATTATTTTTCTTATAAATTTATACACATATTCTTAGATTACGTGCATGCCTGCGAACGTCGTTTTTGAGCGAGCGTTATTTTTGAGCGAGCGTTCTTTACCAGCGTCCGTGTTACATAATGATAAGCTATTTACGTGAACTGCTTCCTTTTTTTTGATGCTTTTTTCGCAAATATTTTTGCAAACGTATTGACCAACTTAACATTGCGCCGGCCATATTCCTGGCTATCTGGGCAATGTGGTCGTCGCGAGTTGAGTTTGGCTCTGGCCTTGTGGTGAACGTAATCCCGGCTATCCGGGCAACACTGGATCCACGGGTTATCGATCGGTCTTCATATTTTTGCAAATATATTTTTACGTCCGTTGCTTCCGTGAACTGCTTCTTTTTTTTTACCTGCATTCGTCGCGAATTACTTTTCTTAGAAATTTATACACATATTCTTAGATTACGTGCATGCTTGCGATCGTCGTTTTTGAGCGAGCGTTATTTTTGAGCGAGCGTTATTTTTGAGCGAGCGTTATTTTCGAGCGAGCGTTCTTTACCAGCGTCCGTGTTACATAATGATAAGCTATTTACGTGAACTGCTTCCTTTTTTTTGATGCTTTTTTCGCAAATATTTTTGCAAACGTATTGACCAACTTAACATTGCGCCGGCCATATTCCTGGCTATCTGGGCAATGTGGTCGTCGCGAGTTGAGTTTGGCTCTGGCCTTGTGGTGAACGTAATCCCGGCTATCCGGGCAACACTGGATCCACGGGTTATCGATCGGTCTTCATATTTTTGCAAATATATTTTTACGTCCGTTGCTTCCGTGAACTGCTTCTTTTTTTTTACCTGCATTCGTCGCGAATTACTTTTCTTAGAAATTTATAGACATATTCTTAGATTACGTGCATGCTTGCGAGCGTTATTTTTGAGCGAGCGTTATTTTCGAGCGAGCGTTCTTTACCAGCGTCCGTGTTACATAATGATAAGCTATTTACGTGAACTGCTTCCTTTTTTTTGATGCTTTTTTCGCAAATATTTTTGCAAACGTATTGACCAACTTAACATTGCGCCGGCCATATTCCTGGCTATCTGGGCAATGTGGTCGTCGCGAGTTGAGTTTGGCTCTGGCCTTGTGGTGAACGTAATCCCGGCTATCCGGGCAACACTGGATCCACGGGTTATCGATCGGTCTTCATATTTTTGCAGATATATTTTTACGTCCGTTGCTTCCGTGAACTGCTTCTTTTTTTTTACCTGCATTCGTCGCGAATTACTTTTCTTAGAAATTTATACACATATTCTTAGATTACGTGCATGCTTGCGATCGTCGTTTTTGAGCGAGCGTTATTTTTGAGCGAGCGTTATTTTTCAGCGAGCGTTATTTTCGAGCGTGCGTTCTTTACCAGCGTCCGTGTTACATAATGATAAGCTATTTACGTTAACTGCTTCTTTTTTTTTTAATGCTTTTTTTGCCAATATTTTTGCAAAGGTACTGACTAACTTAACATCGCGCAGGCCATAATCCCGGCTGTCCGGGCAACAAGGTCGCCGCGACTTGAGTTTGGCTCTGGCCTCGTGGTGAACGTAATCCCGGCTATCCGGGTAACACTGGATCCACAGGGTTATCCATGGGTCTTCATATTTTTGCAAATATATTTTTACGTCCGTTGCATCCGTGAACTGCTTCATTTTTTTTTCTCTGCATTCGTCGCGAATTATTTTTCTTATAAATTTATACACATATTCTTACATTACGTGCATGCCTGCGAACGTCGTTTTTGAGCGAGCGTTATTTTCGAGCGAGCGTTCTTTTCGAGCGTCCGTTTTACATAATGATAAGCTATTTACGTGAACTGCTTCCTTTTTTTTGATGCTTTTTTCGCAAATATTTTTGCAAACGTATTGACCAACTTAACATTGCGCCGGCCATTTTCCTGGCTATCTGGGCAATGTGGTCGTCGCGAGTTGAGTTTGGCTCTGGCCTTGTGGTGAACGTAATCCCGGCTATCCGGGCAACACTGGATCCACGGGTTATCGATCGGTCTTCATATTTTTGCAAATATATTTTTACGTCCGTTGCTTCCGTGAACTGCTTCTTTTTTTTACCTGCATTCGTCGCGAATTACTTTTCTTAGAAATTTATACACATATTCTTAGATTACGTGCATGCTTGCGATCGTCGTTTTTGAGCGAGCGTTATTTTTGAGCGAGCGTTATTTTTGAGCGAGCGTTATTTTCGAGCGAGCGTTCTTTACCAGCGTCCGTGTTACATAATGATAAGCTATTTACGTGAACTGCTTCCTTTTTTTTGATGCTTTTTTCGCAAATATTTTTGCAAACGTATTGACCAACTTAACATTGCGCCGGCCATATTCCTGGCTATCTGGGCAATGTGGTCGTCGCGAGTTGAGTTTGGCTCTGGCCTTGTGGTGAACGTAATCCCGGCTATCCGGGCAACACTGGATCCACGGGTTATCGATCGGTCTTCATATTTTTGCAAATATATTTTTACGTCCTTTGCTTCCGTGAACTGCTTCTTTTTTTTTTACCTGCATTCGTCGCGAATTACTTTTCTTAGACATTTATACACATATTCTTAGATTACGTGCATGCTTGCGACCGTTATTTTTGAGCGAGCGTTATTTTCGAGCGAGCGTTCTTTACCAGCGTCCGTGTTACATAATGATAAGCTATTTACGTGAACTGCTTCCTTTTTTTTAATGCTTTTTTCACAAATATTTTTGCAAACGTATTGACCAACTTAACATTGCGCCGGCCATATTCCTGGCTATCTGGGCAATGTGGTCGTTGCGAGTTGAGTTTGGCTCTGGCCTTGTGGTGAACGTAATCCCGGCTATCCGGGCAACACTGGATCCACGGGTTATCGATCGGTCTTCATATTTTTGCAAATATATTTTTACGTCCGTTGCTTCCGTGAACTGCTTCTTTTTTTTTTACCTGCATTCGTCGCGAATTACTTTTCTTAGAAATTTATACACATATTCTTAGATTACGTGCATGCTTGCGAGCGTTATTTTTGAGCGAGCGTTATTTTCGAGCGAGCGTTCTTTACCAGCGTCCGTGTTACATAATGATAAGCTATTTACGTGAACTGCTTCCTTTTTTTTGATGCTTTTTTCGCAAATATTTTTGCAAACGTATTGACCAACTTAACATTGCGCCGGCCATATTCCTGGCTATCTGGGCAATGTGGTCGTCGCGAGTTGAGTTTGGCTCTGGCCTTGTGGTGAACGTAATCCCGGCTATCCGGGCAACACTGGATCCACGGGTTATCGATCGGTCTTCATATTTTTGCAAATATATTTTTACGTCCGTTGCTTCCGTGAACTGCTTCTTTTTTTTTTACCTGCATTCGTCGCGAATTACTTTTCTTAGAAATTTATACACATATTCTTAGATTACGTGCATGCTTGCGAGCGTTATTTTTGAGCGAGCGTTATTTTCGAGCGAGCGTTCTTTACCAGCGTCCGTGTTACATAATGATAAGCTATTTACGTGAACTGCTTCCTTTTTTTTGATGCTTTTTTCGCAAATATTTTTGCAAACGTATTGACCAACTTAACATTGCGCCGGCCATATTCCTGGCTATCTGGGCAATGTGGTCGTCGCGAGTTGAGTTTGGCTCTGGCCTTGTGGTGAACGTAATCCCGGCTATCCGGGCAACACTGGATCCACGGGTTATCGATCGGTCTTCATATTTTTGCACATATATTTTTACGTCCGTTGCTTCCGTGAACTGCTTCTTTTTTTTTTACCTGCATTCGTCGCGAATTACTTTTCTTAGAAATTTATACTCATATTCTCAGATTACGTGCATGCTTGCGAGCGTTATTTTTGAGCGAGCGTTATTTTCGAGCGAGCGTTCTTTACCAGCGTCCGTGTTACATAATGATAAGCTATTTACGTGAACTGCTTCCTTTTTTTTGATGCTTTTTTCGCAAATATTTTTGCAAACGTATTGACCAACTTAACATTGCGCCGGCCATATTCCTGGCTATCTGGGCAATGTGGTCGTCGCGAGTTGAGTTTGGCTCTGGCCTTGTGGTGAACGTAATCCCGGCTATCCGGGCAACACTGGATCCACGGGTTATCGATCGGTCTTCATATTTTTGCAAATATATTTTTACGTCCGTTGCTTCCGTGAACTGCTTCTTTTTTTTTACCTGCATTCGTCGCGAATTACTTTTCTTAGAAATTTATACACATATTCTTAGATTACGTGCATGCTTGCGAGCGTTATTTTTGAGCGAGCGTTATTTTCGAGCGAGCGTTCTTTACCAGCGTCCGTGTTACATAATGATAAGCTATTTACGTGAACTGCTTCCTTTTTTTTGATGCTTTTTTCGCAAATATTTTTGCAAACGTATTGACCAACTTAACATTGCGCCGGCCATATTCCTGGCTATCTGGGCAATGTGGTCGTCGCGAGTTGAGTTTGGCTCTGGCCTTGTGGTGAACGTAATCCCGGCTATCCGGGCAACACTGGATCCACGGGTTATCGATCGGTCTTCATATTTTTGCAAATATATTTTTACGTCCGTTGCTTCCGTGAACTGCTTCTTTTTTTTTTACCTGCATTCGTCGCGAATTACTTTTCTTAGACATTTATACACATATTCTTAGATTACGTGCATGCTTGCGAGCGTTATTTTTGAGCGAGCGTTATTTTCGAGCGAGCGTTCTTTACCAGCGTCCGTGTTACATAATGATAAGCTATTTACGTGAACTGCTTCCTTTTTTTTGATGCTTTTTTCGCAAATATTTTTGCAAACGTATTGACCAACTTAACATTGCGCCGGCCATATTCCTGGCTATCTGGGCAATGTGGTCGTCGCGAGTTGAGTTTGGCTCTGGCCTTGTGGTGAACGTAATCCCGGCTATCCGGAGCGCTTAAGGAAACACATCGGATCTATAAGGAAGCTATAAATATCCCGATGAGAACTTAGAACGGCCAGATACCGACACACGTTATCAAAAGGTTACTTTCATATATTTTGCATTAATAATAATATTTTACTACGTGCACGTGTGTGACTTCCCTAAATTATCACAATAGGACGAGTTTTCATTTTTTTTTACACTGGGTCATTCGTCAAGTCGATATTGACTTTTCTTTAGGAAATTTATACTCATTATTCTCAGATACGTGACTTTCTTGCTGTGTCACGAAGTAATTGTTTGAAGCCGTACCACTATCACTTTACCTTGCCTTTCGATGGCGAGCCTGTTTCTTTTTCACCAGCGTCGTCCTCGCCCCCTATGGCACCCAGCCACTAACATCGTGTTACACCACTATTATGATAAGCTATTTACGTAAATACTCGCTTTCCTTTTTTTTGATGCTTTTTGTTCGCATAATATTTGCGACAACTTAATGACCAACATTTAACACCACACTCGACGCCGCGCAAAATTCTTCCATGGCTTATAACTGTTAGTTGAGCCCAAAATTTAGGTTCAAATCAATTTTGCGTCTCAAAGAGTTGTAGTATGATTAATAAAGCACTCTCGGCCTTGTGTAGTTAACATGGTGAATACCCGAGCTTTATACTGGGCAACACTGGAAACATAACGTGTTGTTATATCGATTTCGGTCTTCATTTATTTTATTATAAGTCGACTCTCATAAAATATTTTTTAACGTCCGTGCTTCACTACGTAACAACTAGCTATTCTTTTTTTACGCTGCCAATTATACTGTTATAGCCAAGGTCGTCGTGACCACTACTCTTCAATTAGTAAAATTTCTCACACACACACTAAAATTTATCTATGAGATTATATGAGTGGCAATAGAGCACTATATGCGAAGCGTATCCTATTTATGCAGAGCTCGAGCCGCATCTATGGTCTTCCTGATCAGACAGGTCAGATCAAGGATGTCTTTCACCACGGATCCGTAGTTACATAATTGATTAAGCTATCAAGCGTGAGACTGCTTGGCTTTTATTTTGAATGCTTTTTTGCGGCGGACAATATTTTTGCAAACATACGTTGACCCACACTTAACATTGCGCCGGCCAATTCCCTGAGCTATCTGCGCAAAGGCAAATGTGGTTCGTCGCCGAGTTGAAGTGTTGGCCTCTGGCCTTGTGCTGAAAATACTTAATCCCGCTATCCGAAATTATTGAGCTATTATCACTGGATCCAGAGCGAAGTGCGTTATACATTAAAGCATCCCGCGAATCTCATATTTTTGCAAATATAATTTTTTACTCCGTGTTTGCCTTCCGTTGCAATCCCACTTTGCGTGTCACATTTTTTTTTACCTGACATATTCGTCTGGCGTATTCCAAGGAATTTTACTTTTCTTTACAAAATTTCTATACTTACTAATAAGCTTCCAAATCTAGAAGTCGAGCATGCTTCACGTCTCGATCGAGCTCAGGTTGCAAATTTTTCTTGAGAGTGCCTTTCATTATACGATTGATTTTCAAGTATAAATAAAAGACTTGAAGCGTTCTTTTACGGCAGCCGCTGAACACTATAAGCTGTGATAATTATGGCAACTTTATCAAAATGATTTTAACCCCGCTAGTTATGTAACTTATGAAACTGCATTCTCTATTGTGTTATGCTTTCTTTTAAATTCGCACAATTTATTATATCTTGAGAGAGCAAGTCATATTGACTCAAGCTTTAACTATCGCGTGCTCAGGCATCATATTTCTCATAACTCGCAATGATCGTTCGCAACTACTATGAAACGTGCTTTACATCTTCGATCGAGAGTTGGAGTTTGATGCTTACTGGCTTTCTCTAAATAATTACCCGTGTAGCAAACCAATTCCGCGGTCGGTATGCTCGAAATGGATCAACACTTAAGATCTCATCTAGGTTATCGACGGTACGTATCCAAGTATGTGATTCGTGCAGTATTTATTATTATTACCGTCCGTTGAGATCTTCCGTGAAGTGAACAACTGCTTTCTTTGTTTATTCTTAAATTCTTTCACGATCTGCCATCTCCGTTCGAACACGAATTACTTTTCTTTAGAATTTTTATTACACATTTTATTAGCTTGTTAGTATAGTTAGCACACAGCCATGCATTCCTGCGACTCTTCGTCAGATTTACATTCTGATTTTCCGAACGAGCGGGAGTATTATTATTATTTATCTTAATCCAAGCTGTTAGCCAATTTCGTATTTCATAATCTGAGTGTCTCCGTGCTGCTCTTTACCCGCGTCTCATGTCCTTGGATGACAAGTCATAATGATAAGTATTTTACTGTTTTGAGAACTGCATTACACTGTTTCTTATTCTTATTTCAAATCATTCCGTCTGCTATTTGACCTATTATTTTGTTGCAATATGTTAATGGACTTGAGCAGACATTTGAACTTTACATCGTCGCAGGCCATAATCCCGGCTCGTCGCGATGATCTTATAACAAAAAGTAGTAGCGCGCGACTTGAGTATTTTTGCTTTCTTTTGAAGCCTTCGCTGTAAGATATTTAATGAGCGTATACCCCCGAATTTCTTATCCTGCGTTCACCTTTTACCTGGCTTAACATGGAATTTCTCACTAGTTTATATCCCTTTGGGGGTACTTAATATTTTTAGTCATAAAGATAAAATTTTAATTTACTTCTCCGTCCCCTATCTGAGAACTTTCCTCCACTACCTTTTATGCGGATCGTGCTAATCCTGGCCTTCATTTTTTTTTCTCTGTCTATTCGTCGGGCGACAGATAATATATTTACATTCGTAATAGAATTATAAATTTAACCTATTCTAGTAGAATTAGCGAGTAACGCAGTTGTGGCCTGACGTAGAAATTGCGGCGGAGTCTCTTGTCTTAGAATTGAATACTATTCATTAATTTTAGTATAATTAATTAAAAATACATATTATTATTAAGAAAAAATAAATAGGTATTTCTTCGTTCTAAAAGAAAAACCTCAATAACTTTTTCTACCCAAGTTTCTTAATTGTCTTTCACGCACGTGAAATCAATTACTGTACCATAGTATTCTTGCTAAGAAATTTTTGTCCTAAAGCTTACTTCGGCATTGTTAAGAAATGTGATTTATAGAGATTGTGATTTTAGTTCGGTTATAGTTTATTTGACTCGCCGTGTAGTTCCCATAAAAATTCCAAGTAAGCAAATCAACGCAAAGAGATGATAAGCTAAAAAATACCAAAAATTCACAATCCGCAATAGTCTTGTCATTTTTATCCACAATATGCCCCTACCGGTTATTTTCATGTTAGATTTACTTTTGTAGCATTTTTTAAATTTGTATAAAAATTTTGTTTTAGAACTTTTTTCCGGGACAGAGTGATTCTCATGCAAAATGTTTGAATAAACCAATCTGTTTATTTCTGTTAGTTCTTTCGTACGTAATCGCAAACTTAAGCTCAATACCATGACACACTCCAAATAGTGTTCAAAAGAATTAGCAATAATAGTAGTCTCTACTGTTGTTCTATATTCGTGATTTTTAAGTCCCTTCGGTTTTGTCTATTTTATTTTTTAGAAATAGGTACTACCATAATAATTAATTTTTATGACTTTTACCCCCTTACCTTTGGCGATTTCTCAGTGACAAAGTCTTCGATTAAAGTGGCAAAACGATTCCGAAACAATGATTGGCATTTGCAGGCGGATAATTAAGACCGAAACCACCTTAAATTTCTTTATGTTTCTTCAACAGCCCGGGCAAAACCCTGAACTGGCTCGTGAGCCATCTGGCCAAACCACGATTTTCTTTCGCGTGCCCCCGCTTTCTGCTCCCTGCCCCTTCTGTTAACGACAGAAGGTGACGAGCCATAGGTCCTGCACCTCGTCGCATGGTTCGGTCCAGGGAGCTCGAACGCCTTTCAACCATCCTTCGACAATTTTTAATAGAGCAATCGCGGCTTGAGTCTCTTTTATTATCCGTGGCGGAACATCTTAAGACCATATGCAAAGCGATATCGATGCCTGCGAGGAATTTTGCATAAGTTAGCTGGAGAGACGCAAGCTTTCTATCCCCGATCGTGCTCGGGGCGGGACCTGCAAAAGGAATGTTCTCAAAAAGGCTGTGCGAGCCACGACCCATCATAAAATATGACAGAAAAATCGAAGGTGCGAGAAGAACCCGGTGGGGCGCTTCCCTAATTTCGACAAAGGCTTTTCAACACCGTTGAAATAAGAACGCCATTATAATTTCCTCGCAAATGATTCTGCAAACACACACACTCCCATTATCGTTTTCAAAGTATTAATTATCTAACTGCTCTGCTTAGTAACATATGGTTATGATAAACATTAATTTGCTACAAAATATTTTCTAGATTTCTCCATCACAACTATAAAATAGAACAACAGTTTTCTTTCACTCAACTTCCATGAAAACATTTTTAAAATACTCATTGTAGATTTCATTTTTAATATCTAAACGCAACTCAATAAAACTAGCAATTAACACAAGAAAACACGGTTATCAAAGTTCTCTACGATTAAAATTCAATATAAAAGGCACACTTCTTACCTACTCAAATATGGACTCATTTAGGTTTAAAATTTACAAATATAAATAAATAACCGACAATAGAACACCATCAAGGATTTTAAATTTTACTTCTAACAAGAATCACATACAGCGCTCCAGAGTGTCAGAATCTGGCTGATTTTCGACTCCTATCCCTAAAAACAACATCTTGCACTTTATGGTCCAGACCTCTAGCCAAAACAATAAAAACCTTCTCTGTCTTGCTGCCAGAGCCGCGCGCGCCAACTGCAACGGCACAGTGCCGCGATAAAGAATCTAAACTTTTCGGCGCAAGAACTGCACACGAAAATGCCTCGTGTGAGAGGGCGTTCACAAGCATCCAGAAGAAAGAACCAAAGACAAGTGAAAGTAAATCAAAAAGGCACTTTTGACGTAAAGATTAATACCAGTGTATATAGTTTGGTGGGTTTGTAAAATTATAATTCCAGAATTGAAGTTTCGGAATCGCCCGGAAACTAAACATCAAAAAAAGATAGAACTTCAAATCGCGGCGGGTCCACTGTTCGGCCAATCAAACATTTAACGAATTGATACTGACAGGTTTATGAGGTCGAAAAGTATCCAATAATTGAATTGTATTGTTTAAACGGATTGTTTAGGAAATTTCTGTATAGGAATATTAAGTGCTTTAATCGATCCTAAATCGGTCTGTAAAACAGAGGTTCTTGCTTTTTGAACACTAAAAGTCAACTCACCGATATTTAAATTTCGATGATTTACTCACATTTCTGTGGTCTTCTTTCAAAGTATTCT